>NC_048440.1:1539287-1789802 GCF_004353265.1 Vitis riparia
ATTAAAATGACTCATACTTTTAATATTAAATATATTTTAACATGAGACATGTTATTGTTGTAAAATAATATATAATACAACTTAATATACATTTATAAAGTTTATATCCTTTATCAAGGTAGAGGATATTATTATCAAATATGACAAATTATATATATATATATATATCATTAAAAAAAATAACTTTAAAATGTTATATAATTTTTTAGAGTTTTTCTTAATATTTTCAAATTTTCATTAATTTTTATGTCATCGATTTTCTTTTTAATCAAAATATCTACCAATATATCTTTGATATATCCATAAAATTGAAATACTGATATATTTATAATTATTGATATCTTCATCTTGACCAAGACCAACTCATAAGAATTTAAAAACACAAAAAATGAAATAAAATATCATTTTTGTAGAAATCAAAACTTGTTTTGGTCATAATTTGAATTTATATTGCCATATAATATTATAATTTATCTCTATTTTCATTTGACATGGAAATAGGAATGAAATAAAAATGAAAGCAATAACAATGGAGTAAAAATAAAAATAAAAGTGAATCACAATGCCACATCCCAATGAGAAATCAAAATATACGAGTGGGTTTTGCCTTTTCATGAATGAATTTTTAATTTATGTCTATTTATAATTGTAATCTAAAACGCATCATAAAATAAATAAATAAATAAATAAAATAAAATAAGAATAT
The DNA here is from genome assembly GCF_004353265.1 of Vitis riparia. Lineage (NCBI taxonomy): Eukaryota > Viridiplantae > Streptophyta > Magnoliopsida > Vitales > Vitaceae > Vitis > Vitis riparia. The sequence continues at coordinate 1,539,994 of NC_048440.1, forward strand.
GATTTGTCATTTGAATTCCATGGCCCGCACGGAAAGCCACCATAAAAATTGATCAACCCTCCCCAAGAGGGAGACCCACATAATATAATAATAGCTGACAAAATATGTGATATGAACCCATCATCATATTTCAGAGGCAAACTTTACTTTTGAAATGGAACCATCCTTATGTTTGAGACCAATTCCTGGACACTGTCTCTTCTAATATGTCCAATCACCACCATATATATTTGAGAGTTGCCTTTCATGTGTATATGGTGGAATTGTTTTATATTAGTCCTAGTTTTTATCTACTTGTTATTGGTATTAAATAGGCTTTTGATGTAATTTTATTATTTTTAAGTTTATGCTTTTATTTTTCTTAGCTTTTATGTTGCTAGCTCACATGTGTTTTCAAAACTATTTTTCAATGATATTTTTCTCTTTAAGATTATAAGAATATTATAATAATATAGTTTGTATGCCTTTGAGGGTTGACTTAAATAGTAAAGGGTTGAGGTCGGTTTATGGGAGGTTTTAGGTTCAAATCTTAATGAAGATTATTGGGTATTTATCCAAGTTCCTCGATGAATTGAGATCAAATACCTATCTAAGAAGATAAAGAAAACAATACCAAAAATCAAAAGAAAAAAAATACTCGAAATTAAAACAGAACTAAACAAGTAGGATTTATACGGTTTAGATCTAAGATTGAATTCTATATCCACGAATTAAGATCACCTCAAAAAATCCACTAAGATTGAACCATTTTATACCCTCAAGAATTTATAAGAATCATCAAGCTCTCACTACACTACAATGAAGAAGACTCGCGCTTTGAAATCTTCTCACTTCTTTTTTGAAATTAGAAAACTCAACTTTTTTTTTTCTTCACACTTTTATACATGAGTACATGAAAAAAAAATAATGCTAGTCTTTGTTATCCAAAAGGACATTCATAGGATATGAGTGTTTAGCCTTCAAAAATGCTCTCGCCCTTAACTTTTTGTGGAACAAATGGATAAGTTGGGTTTATAAAAATAATTCAATTTGAAAATACTTATAATTTAAAAATGAAATGCTAAATAATTTTATGCTAGTTTTAGAGCTTGTGTGGGCATGTTTTCAAGAACAGTTCTCTTATATAGTTTAGAATAAAATTCCACTCAAGAATTTGTACCTATTTTTTTTTTTTTAAATATATTTTAGAAATAATTTTTATTTATAATCCTTTATTTTTATGACTATTTGTTCATTATAACTTCTAGATATAAGAAAATATATATTAACAACTTTGATATATTTTCTTGATAGAGTGAAGAGTATTAATTTTCTCGTTTTCATGACTTAGTGCTATGAATAATAATAATAAATATATAGCTTTCGGCTATATAATATATGTTTACAATAAAATAATTTTTATATAGCTTTTGACTATATGAGTTTTATTATTTATTAATTTAGTAACTTTTTCTACATAACTTTAGGTTATGATTAATTAAAATTTGAGTAATTTTGTAATAACATCAAAATAATTAACAATTATGTTATGATATAACTTCTAGTTATATAACATGATTAGAAATTGTCTCTATAACTTTTGGTCATACGGTTGTTAATTGACAATCTTGTTTTGTGTAACTTTATACAAGAGAATTAAAAATTATATGAATAACTTCTAATTATAAAGTAATTGTCAATAAACATAGATTATTTGAATAATGTTGCAATAATATAAAACAATTAACAATTATGTCGTGATACAACTTGCAATCGTACAACATAATTAGAAACTATCTTTATAGCTTATAGTTATGGGTAACTTTATTTTGTATTATAACTTTTGGTTATACAAGATAATTAAAAACTATGTCTATAACTTCTAGTTATAGAGTTGTTAATTGACAAATTTATTTTATATAACTTCTATTTATTTAAGAGAATTAAAAATTATATCCATAACTTTTCACTATAAAGTAATTGTCAAGATTATTCCAAAATTCTTTGTTATGAAAATTTTTTTATATAACTTCTAACTATTAGAAAGTTAAAATATTGACTATTGCAGACTTTTGACTTAATTATATAAAATATGGCAACATAGCTTCGACAATAACATAAAGTAAATAAAAATTATAATAATAAAAATAGCATATAATGACGTATCATTTTTCATATTTATTTCAAAATAAGAGTACTCGAATAAAAATAAGATTGCCAAGGACTTTTATAAATGGATTCTTTTCTTTTTCTACCCAAAGGTCATGTTAATAACATGATGACAATATTGTAATCTACAAATTATCATAAATATTTATAACACTTTTAATTCTTATATTTTTATCTCTAATTTTCTTCCATGCACGGTAAAGGTAGAAAATGGAATTATTCTTATTCCTGAGCTTGCCACAATGAAATTTTCTTATCAACCCTTGTCAGAGGGAGACCCACGTATTAATATGACTGACAAGAATTTATCATTCCACACATGCGTCATCTGTGACATGGACTCATTATCACATGTGAGTCATTACTCTGCAAATATTTGTATTTATGAATTTTGAGATCGACCCATCACTATATATTTGAGCCCCACTTGTCAGTAATCCTTTCTCTAAAATGTCCAATCACCTATATATTTGACAGTTACTTTGAAGAGTGGGCGTTGGAAGTAGTTGGAAAAGAAAGATGGGCATGGAGGAAGTTGGGGGTGTAAGAGAAAGACGACCCTTTTCTTTTTCCAACTTCTTTCTTTTTGTGTGGCCGGAATTGAAAGAAATAGTGGTGCAGTAGCCAGAGGATTGCACACCTGGTTATTAAATCCATCAATTGCCCAAGGATTGTATGCTGGATTTGAAGAATCTTTCATCAGGAGTTCACATCAGATTTATGTTCGTCTGGGCCATCTCCGTTGCCACCATTACCGACCCTATAATGACCCACTTTATTATTAACATTGCGTAGTGCATTAATAGACATTATTGGAAGAATGGATGGGTGTAAATATCCAAATGAAAAATAGAACAAGAGTGCATAAAAAAATAAAAATAAATAAAAAAAATCTTAAAATGGCAGTGAAAAAAAATAATAAACCTTATTTCCAACAAAATTCTAACTCATCTATAATTTATCAAAGTTTCACTACTTCTAATGTTTAGATCCTTCAAACTACCTCTTTTTTTGTTATGAGATGTTTGTTTATAGAGAATAAAAAGTTTAAATTTTTTGGGCAAGTAAAAAGGTAGATATTTTAAGGAATAATTAGATGATTTTTTTAAAAATACATATATTTCAATTTATTTTTAAATAGATAAAGATAATACTAATTTAAAAATTTTAGGGTTTTTTTTTTCCATATATTTTCATATTAGTGAGTCAAAACTCACTTTTTTGGATTTATATTTATAGGTTTTATCTACTTGTTATTGATGGACACTAAATTAGGTTTTTGATGCAATTTATTATTTCTAATTCATATTACTATCATGGACATAAATCATATTTATAAATACAATAGTCTAAATTTTTTTAAGGGAATAACCTATTTATAGAGAATAATTTAAAAAATAAAATACTCTCAATATGGATGATACTTCCAAATTTTTAGCAATGAATCTCTAATCCATACAGCAATGAATCTCACATCTTTCTCCGTAACCTTCATTTATCATCCTTCATGTTATGCATTGCTCGACTTACATTTATTGAAGCTCTCATCATACTTCACAAGTTTCTGAGGTTTATTTATTTATTTATTTTAATGCATATTAAGCTCCTTCACTATCATGCTGAAAGCAACTCTCATAAGTTGTATCATTTTAAGCTTTGAAATTTATTTCAAACTATACGTTAAACCCTTACATGAGGTTTTAGCAACAATTTGAGTTAAAGTCGGGTGTGACTTGGGCTTTATATTAAATAATTCATCCCCTTTATGTGCCATTAGAGCATAATTGATTGCTATAATAAGTAAAGAAGGCTATGACCAATATATTAAGTTAGGAAAATCGTATATAAAATATAAAATAAATAAAAATGACTTAATATTAGGTAAATATTTTTTATTCCTAAAATAAATAGTGTAGAATATATGAAATTTTGGTAATCATTAAATAAAATATATTTATTTTTATTTTTATCTTCCTATCTTATTTATCAAGTTACCAATTCACATTAATAAAATCTCTTAAAAAAATGATTAATTAAAGAAAAGTCATAAAATTTTTAGATTTGTGCAATAAAAATTTTCACTTTTGGTTGCATAGGATGTGGTACTAATAAATTATGCTTCCGTACCCAAGTTGATCCTTAACTTTACCTCTAAAATTAGATCTTTGATATTTTTAAATTTTCTTATAAGCTATTATTTTAAGTTACATTTTTTTATTTATGATTTTAGTATGTGCCTTCAAAATGTAATTTTCTATAAAATAAAGATAGTATTGATTTTATTTATTTATTTTTAAATTCTATTACACTTTAGAACGTCTTTTTCTTTTTAAATTTTACAAAAAGTAACAAAAGATTGTAAGATAATTTTAAATTTATAGCAAACTAATGACCCACTCCTTTCTATGTAAATATATTCGAGTTGTTACAAATGATATCAAAACCGATATCCAACCTAATGTGAGGTTTTGTTTGTCAATCTTCACAAAGGATATTTATTTGTTTGATCTCGAAATCCAATAAAGTACAATATTCTCGTGTATGCATAAGGAGATAATTATAACGTCTTACATCGGATAAAAGAAGAAGTTTTTAATACTATATTTTGATATCCCACATCGAGGATATTGCGTTTCTTTGATATCCCACATCGAGGATATTGCGTTTCATTGGATTATGAAGTCAGATAGTCAGATAACCCTTTTAGAATCTAAACAAATAAAGTCCTGCATTAAGATTTGAAATCAACTTTAATACTATTTATAATGACTCACTCATATTTATAAAGGAAATAGTGAATTATTATACATATCAGAGTCAATTTCAACCCAAATGTAGGCCTCTATTTGTCTAATCCTTTAAGTGATGTTTGTTTATTTGACTTTGCAATTTTATTAAATACAACAAAGACATTGTATCTACGTGATTGGAGAGGGAGTTGATTGTTATATCTCACATTTGTTAAGGAAAGAAGTTCTTGACATTATATTTAGTAAATTCCTCTTAATTATGTAAACATGTTTAAAAATCATGAGAGTTCTTTACAAATAATATTTATAAAAGAAGAAATGAGTCATTACAAATTGTATTAAAGTCAACCCCCCAAGCTTAGTGTAAAACTTTGTTTGTCCGAGTTCATAATGTCTTGATTGTGTCTATATGGAGGATAACTATGATGTCCCATATATGATAAATAAAAAAAATTTATAACTATATATATACAACAAATTGAAAAAGAAATGATAATGAAACTTGACAAATTTTAAGATAATTCCAAATTTATGACATACTGCTGCATGTGAGATATAGTCCCCAAACTAACGACATATATCTACATATGGGGCGGACATAAACAGCCTAAACTACCTTAACTAATGAAATAAAGTTGTCTTTCATGACACCACACCACATTCACTTTATTACAATTAATTCCTTATGATAATACTTGATAAAAAGAATACTATCCCCTTCCCGATAAATATTTTTTAAAACAGTTATAAAAAAATAATTTTTGAAAATAATTTTTTTGTTATTTTGTAAAACAAAAAGTCTATTTTGAAATTTAAAATATTTCAAACATATTTTTAATATTTTTAAATATGTTTTAAAAATTATTTTTATATATAATACTTTATTTTTAATCTTTCCATGTGTCTATATAATTGTTTTTTAAAACAATTCTAAAAAAATAACTAAAAAACGTTTGATGAAAATATCTTATTTGATATTTTTTTAAAAAAAATTAGAAAAAAGTTTTTAATTATCAAATTTATTTTTTTATTTTTTTGGTTTTGGAGAATGGAAAATTGTTATTGAAAATAGTTGTCAAATAGGTCCTGTGACGTCGAAGAAAAGTACAATTTATTTATTTGTTTTTATTTTGGAAGCAAATAGTCCTGTCTAGGTGGAATGAGTTGGCTACATAGAGTCATAGACTAGTCACATATTGCCACAATTTGAGGGTTGCTAGCTTGGTGGACCATAATCTATACACCAAAATCTAGCTGTTGGATATAATTCCAAAATGGGAGTTAGGGTTATTGTCTTCACAAAAAGGGACAGTGCGTTGTTATTATATATGGACTGCTACACCTAAAATATTCAATTAATACTAGAGAAATTCAACCACAAAATAAATGAAACACAACTACCTCCAACACTAAATTGATTGATGCAACTTGGCCCAATTAGTTCATAAGTTCTAATCAAAACCTCCTGTCTATAATAATTTCTTCCACTAACTCACCCACCAAAAGTTCTTATTAATGAGTCTTTAATATCTTTCTGTCTTGAAACCTTTTATTTTTTCCTGTTCAGTCTTGATCCTCCCAAGTATAAGGAAAGTACCAAGGAAAAAAAAGTAAAGGGAATGGAAAAAATAAGAGAAAACAAAACTCAGAATTATGGAAAAAATATTTTACTTTTAAAAAAAATTTCATGTATCATAAAAAAATATAAAAGAATTAATTTAAAACTAACACAATTTTAAATATTTAATTTGTATATAAATTAAAAAAAAGTAAGTAAAATAAATTTTAAAAAGTATAAAAAATAAATTATTAAATTTAAGTCTATTATTTCTTCTTTAAATTGTTTTTAATCTTTTTTTACTTCTCCCATTTCCCCACAAAATCTTCAAGAAGAGTAAGGGGACAAATTTTCCAATTAGCTAGTAGTTGGTAGATGAGTATAAATTTTACCTTTCAAAAATTTCTTCTCAACTGCTTCCTGCTGGAAGCAATTAATTGTGGGTTTCATTGTTTTTTCCAAGGCCATTGACCAATTATTTTCGCCCAATTTAGTCTTTTTTTTTTCCTTTTTTCATTAGGGTAAAACTTTGACATGAAAAGAGTAAACTGGGTCATGGTCATTTTTTAAAAATTTAACAAATAAAATGCAAGTGGTAATTATGAATAATAATAAATAATAATAAAATAAATATAACAGATGAACCAATTGTATATGAAAGTAAATAGATAAAAGTATTTTTATAATAATTCGGTGCAACTTGATCTACATCCACTATACTCAAACTTCAATTGTATAAGTATTGAATTAAACCAAGACTTTTAGATGCAAAGGGCCTATTTGGCTCCTGCTTTCAAGAATTGTTTTATATTCATGAAAACAAAAAACACAAAAAACTTATTTGGGGAAGGGGTGTGTTTTTATTTTTTGTGTTTTCTGTATTCTCAAAAACCATTTTTTTTTTAGAATAATAAAAAGATGTTTTCATTGTTTTTTCATTGTTCAAAGAATAAATTGTTTTTTGTGTTTTTTCTCCCTTCTTTTTGTATTTTCTTAGCTATTTTTTGTGTTTCCATAAAGGTGAGCTTCACCTAACCACCACACCCCCATCCGCAAACCCTTTCTTCTTCCTTAAATTATTAAAATTAATATACTTACACATGGTGACAAAGTCATCATTTGTTTAAGAAAATTATAATTGGTGTAAAAATTTTAAAATGGAATTTTTTTTTTTAATTTAAATGAATTGTGCATATGAAAATTATTTATATATTTATAATATCAAGTTAATGGAAAAAGCACTTTATTAATTAAAAAAAAAATAACTTTTAAACATGTTTTTTGTTTTACTTATTCTAAAAAACTTTTTTATTAACTCAACCAAACATTTTTTTTTTTTAGAACAAAAACTATTTTCCAAAATTCAGTTTCCAAACACATTTTTTTTTTTTTTTTTTTTTTTGAAAACACAAAAAATATGTCCTTAAAAATTGTTTTCTATAACAATTTTCAAAAACAACAACTAAATAAGCCCAAAGCCTCCAAACTCTTTACACTTGGACTATGGTTCTTGGGGCTTTTTACAACAAGTCTTTTAAAGTCAAAATCTTCCTACTTTTTCCCTTAAATTATAGTTCCAATGAACCTTCACGAGAGATACCCCATCCTTAAAATCTTCAAATGATCTCAAACTTGGCAATACCTAATAAGGTTATAATTAATAAAAGATTGATCTTCATACAAGTTTAGGTCCAAATTGACACAAGATAAAATTAGGATCGAGGTGCATTAAGAGAAAATATTGCAGGTTTTTAAGCAAGGTGCACCCAAACACACCCCACTTACGGGTCAAATAATATTTAAGAATGATTTTGAACAATTTCTCATGCACTACAATAAACTTGAAGCCTTTAAATAAGAGTTGAATACCAAAATTAGCCATTAAACATAGTTTAGAGTGCATCGATCAACTTTTCGATAGAATCAACTGCTAGCCATTAGGCTTGGTAGGTGATTGTTTGAGGTCTAGAGGCTTGATTGGTAGAGTAACTAGTTCAATTGGTACTCGATCAATCAAGGCTTAGCCTTAACCAATTGAAACGCCAATATTCTACTAACTTGAACCATTTTTGCCCCCCTCGATTAGTTGACCCTAAATGGTTAATCGATTCCCCTAAAGTTTGATAAATATGTAATTTTAAGGCCAAAAACCTTGAGAAAAATTCAACTATGAACTTCTTAACTATTGAAAAATCTTTTAGAATGATTTTGACTAATTTAAGCTTTGGTTGTTTTTTAAAATAATTTTTTTATCTAATTTATAAAAATATAAAAACCAATTTAAAATTTATAGATGAAATAAGGTGCTTTAATAAAATATGAATTAGAAGGCATTATAATCATAGTACATCCACAACCTTATAAAAAGATTTTAAGAAAAATATGATAACGATACCATCTTTTTTAAGTCTACTCATTTTTCTTAAATCTCGTCTAATTTGATGTCTTCTTGATTTGCTTTTGTGAAACCAAGGTTTGGTTAATCTTGTTTTTTATGATAACAAAATAAGGTTTAGAACTAATTATTATATTTCAAGTGTGATTGTAAGACAAATCAAATTAAGGAGAAATCATGAAGAAGAAGACCACCTCAAAGAGAAATGTTTTTCAAGACTCAAACTTCATAAGATCTCTTTATAAGGTTGTTGGTGCACTAGGATTTTCATGTATTACATTCTTTACTTATACACCAAAATCATCAAAGAGTTATTTTGTTTTAAATATTTTAAGAATTTGATGATTTCATGTTTTTAACTAAAACCTTGTGTTAAATGTTTTTCAAACTTATTTTAAAATGTTTTAAGTTGAAAAAGTTGGTTGTTAAGCCAAAAAACGGCTCAACCGGTTGAACCGAATGAGGAACAGGTCGACCGCAAGCTCAACCGGTCGAGGTCCGGGTAGACATGCACCCAACTCAATCGGTCGAGGGAGCAAAAAAATTTCTCTTTCTTTCAGAATGGTTGTTCAACCAGTCAAGGTTGAACCTCAACCGGTTGAGGTCTGGTCGAGGCCCAACGGTTACCTGCCAAGTATTAAATGTTAACGTCAACCAGTCGACCCCTAACTTGACCGGTCGAACCCCCAACGGCTAGTTTGACTTTTTTCTTCTATAAAAAGGCTCTAATCTTCATTATTTCATTATCTTAACCTTCCCAAACCTTTCTTGAATATATTTGAGCCTTGTAATAGTGTTTTTTAGTGCATCATTGTTCTAAAACTTGCATATCTTTAGTGCACCTTTCAATCCTAATATTCTTGTATCATTTGAACTTAAAGTTTTTGTATTAGGATTTTGTGAGATCATTTATTTGTAAATCTTTGAGAGGAAGTTTCTCAAATGTGGGGTATCACTTGAAGGGTTGTTCAAGAGTGGGATATCTCTTGAGAAGTGTAAAGGGTACTTGGAGCCAAAAGTCCAAGAGGGTGAATTAGAATCATAATCCAATTGTATTGCTTGAAGGCTTGGTTTGGAAGCCTTGACCTAGTGGAACATCAAGCTTGGGATTGAAGCTAGAGGAAAGTGGATGTAGGCTGGGTTGCGCCGAACCACTATAAAATCTTGTGTTTGCATTCTCTCTTCCCTACTATTTTAATTTATATGCAATTATCTTTATATTACTTATTATATATTTCCATATAATTGTCTCTTACATTCACATAGTTTAAATTTGTAAAAAGAGACCATTACCCTATTCACCCCCCCTTTAAGGTGATTACCATAAGTTGAATTAGCCTAATTTTTCTGATAGTTTTGATATTTAGATATTATCTCTTTGAGGTCTTCTCATTCTCCTTGATTTTTTTTTACTTGATGCCTTGTTGATTATTCATAAAACTCTTTTCATCAATAAATTAATTATATTAGGTATATATAGGATCAATAAATCTTTGTTTTTCATTTTTAAAATAGAAAGTGATAATACTTCATAAAATGTACAAAGTCTTTGAAACTTACCTTAAAATGATAATGACTTGTAAAAATTATCTAAAAAATATATTAAAGAATTAAAAAAAATTACTATATCAAGTTTTAAAAATTTTAGAAGTAATTTTTAAACTATGCTTGGTTCTTGAAAATTTTCCAAAAAAATATAAGAGAAATAAATTAGATAAGAAAAATGGAGGGAAAGAAAAAGTGAATGAAAATTAAAAAATAAATAAATTTAAAGTCAATGAATTATATATGTTACTTCAAATTCATCTTACATATTCCTCTTTTATATAAAAATTAAATAATTTAAATATACATTTAAATTATATTTGAATTTTTTTTACATGTTTTTCATATTAAAATTAAATATGAGAAAAATATATTTCTTTTCTTTCATATTTTTTAGGAATCAAACATAACTTCAAGGATATAATATATTTATGTAAAAATTATTATATTTTATATAGAAGTTATTATTATTTTTTATATTCATAATGTACCATTTTTTAAAATTTTCTTATAAATGGGTAAGAATCCTCAAAAAGATAAAAATAATATATATATATATATATATATATATATATATATATATATATATATATATATATATATATATATATATATATATATATAACTAAAAGAAATGGTGTATTGGGGTATTGTCCACTTTTATCAATAATTGGGCCGGTGAATTGACAAGACAAACTGCAAGTTTCAAATATGAGATATCCATCCTAATCATTATTGACACATTTGGCCAATTAAAAATAATATATATATAAATAACTCCTTAACTAAAAAAAAAAATGTATATTGATAAGGCAAATTGCCAATTTTTGGATATGAGATACCCATCCTAGTTACTATGGATGCATTTGCCCAATTGACATGCTTGAAAGAATCAATGTTGGACTTATTGGATCCTTAACAATTCACGTGAGGATTGGTCATTGGTGACCCCTAGAAAGCCTATTTAATGAAATTTATGAGAAAAAAAAAAAGGTATTTATGCTTTAATTATCTCCGAGTAAAGATGAATACTATATGGTAGTGGCATAAAATTCTTTGGCACTAAATCAGGGTATTTAGGAAGAATAGTTGTTCAAGTTCGAGAATCATATTTGTTATGAGAAAAATAACTTCTTTTTCTTTTTCTTTAATCTTTAAGAAATGTTAAGGTAATATTTAGTTGTTGGAAAGTATTATGAAAAAGGAAAAAATATTTTTAAAAAGTGATTTTCTTATATTCAAAAAATAGAAAAAGAAAAAGAAAAAAAAACCAAAGAAAAGATGATAAAAAAGGTGTGCTCTTCAATAATTTAATTTTGTACTATCAATTTTTCATAAACAATCAAACAAAACAAAAAATTTATAAATTTTTCTATTTTTTCCTTTATATGATTTTTTTAAATTTATTTTTTACAAACTTTATGGAATTTAACATATCCTTTTATAATAACCCTTTTTTCTCATCCTAAAACAAAAATGTTTTGTCTCTAGTTAAAGAAACCATAAAACAAATTTCCAATTTTAATAATGTGTAATAATTTTTTATTGATACCGCTGTAGGAAAAAAAAAAAGAAAAAGAAGGATAACTTAACAACACAAGTTCACTACTCTAAGATAAGAACTTCTCCACCACCACCTTCAAGTGGGCTCAAGTTAAACTACTTACGTGCATCATTTACAATTTTTTTTTTAAAAAAAAAAAAGTTATTTGTCAAAAATAGATTAAGATGTTTTCACTTGACTAACAAAACCTAAAGAATACATTAAGTTGTTCAGGTAGTAAATTTCACTTTATTTTTGGCTGAAGGATAAAATGGCTTACTCAAAAATAGAATTTTATTATTGGTAAACTGTCTATAAAATCTATTTTCAAAAATTGATTTTTAAAAACTATTTAGCCTTAAAAACCAAAATTAGGATTCACCAACTTTCTAAAAACATTTTGGTTACATTTGGTTTTGGAGAGTATTATTGAAAATAAATACTAAAAAAAAAATTTATTTTTTTATATTTGATTATATTATGAACAATATTAAAGAAAATTAAATATAATTAAAAATTTATACCATTAAAAATAATTAACTTCCAAATTTAATTAGAACATGGCATTGGGTCCTACTTGTTATGGGTTCTTATTCTATATAAAGAAGCACAGACCGAGGAGAGCTACTGCATTATAACTCTAAAAGTAAAAACACCATCATGACCAAGTCTGCATTTTCCTCCTTCTTGATCAGCTTCGCTGCCTTCCCCTTAATTGTTATGTGGGTTTTTCCCCAGTTGGTTTCCTCAGTTTCTCGAAGACAATATAATCAACTTGAACTTCCTTCCGGCACCTATGGCCCTGAGACCCTTGTCTTCGACTGCAATGGAGAAGGCCCCTACACCGGCGTCTCGGATGGTAGAATTCTCAAGTGGCATGGCTCAGAGGTTGGTTGGAAGGACTTTGCGGTTACTTCCCCATTGAGGTATATGCTTGTATTTATGTGCATGCTTGTTAACATTTTCTTCCACGGTTCCCTTTTTGCATTAGTTCTTAGTCTACTCTTCCATCTAAATGTCAATAATAATGGATCATTTTGGGTTCTAAATTGGCAAGAATATTCAATGCGTATGCGACGCAACTGCACCCATCATATTCAAACGGTGTTTGTGTGTTCCTTGGGTATAATTTTTCTACCTCTTTCAACCACCGGAGAGGTTGGTGTTCATAGTTCCGTAAAAAAGGATTGAAACTGGTTGATTTTCCTCCATGATCAGGACTTCTCGACTTTGCGATGGCTTGTCAGACACGAGCGCCGAACATGTATGTGGGAGGCCGCTGGGCCTGAAATTCAACCAAGCAACGTGTGATCTCTATATTGCAGACGCCTATTTCGGGCTGTTGGTGGTTGGGCGCAAAGGCGGCCTTGCTAGACAACTGGCAACCAGTGCAGAAGGGATCCCATTTCTATTTGCGAATGCCCTAGACATTGATCAAAAGACCGGAACTGTTTATTTCACAGACACCAGCACTCGCTTCCGAAGATGGTATAGCATCTCTTTTATGTTTTCAAAAAACAAAAATATAAAAATTTTGATTATGAGTTCCTTAATTTCTTTTAAAGATCACTGTAATATTGCATGGACTAATAAGGAATGTGGTAAGAGTTTGCAGGGAGTTTGGAATAGCGATGGAAAGCGGGGATAACACCGGAAGGCTAATGAGATATGATCCCAAGACGAAGAAAGTGAAGGTGTTGCTCAAACACCTATTTTTCGCAAATGGGGTAGCGTTAAGCAGAAACGGTAGTTTTCTTTTAGTGACGGAGACAAATGCAAATAGGGTTTTAAGGCTCTGGCTGGAAGGGCCGAGGTCTCAAACAAGGGATGTTTTCGCAAAACTTGGTGGATGCCCTGATAACATCGAGAGAAACCCTAAGGGTGAATTTTGGGTAGCACAAAACCCCAAATTTGATTCTATTGGAACCCCCCTACAAACTAACATATCCGCTCTTAAACTGGATGAAGAGGGAAAGGTTCTGCGGGTTTTGAATGAAGAATTTGGCTCTTTGAGTGATGTGATAGAGAAAGATGACTGCATGTGGTTAGGGTCTGTGCTTCAGTCTCATGTTGGCATGATACTTTGATTTAAGCTTTCGTGAATTGTTGGTTAGTTAATTAGTTGATTACTGGAGGTTGATGGCATCAGAAAATGAAGCTTTTGAAGGTTCCTAGTAAATGAAGATGTGATGTAATTAGATCCATTTGTATTTATGTCAATTTGGGAGTGATTGTATGTGATAAAACCACTCTCAGTCTCTTTCAGAGTATTTATTAAAATTGTTTGGTTTTATTAATAGAAAGCCTCCTATGTGGACGAGAGTTACACCACGCCCACTTGAGAGGTGTTTTGCCTAGTAATGTCTCCACAGTACATGACCAAAAAGTCCAAGATAAAGAGAGGTCAGTCAAAGCATGGCGGTGCTTTAAATGTAGAGGGATGAGAGTTAATGGCACACACCCAATCTTTTAACTTCCTTTTATTTCTCCTTGCTTTTTCTTCAAAATGCACGTAGACCCCGCGACCAAACCACTTGTTAATGCTAATGTTAAGTGGGTGTTGGATAATCCACTTAATAACTTAATTTAAGTGTTTGATGATCCACTTAATAAATTAATTTAAATCATGAATTAAATTAAGTATGTTTCATACCTATATCATTTAAAGTTAAGAATAATTTTGATAATAATTAAAAATAATTAATTTATTTTTAACTTTATATATTTATCTTATTTACCTTCACAATCTTTTTTATTATTCCATAACCTTTATTGTTCCTAAACATCTTTTGTCTTAATTATAAATTATAAAAATAGATATATCAATTTTATGATTTAAAATAAATTATAAAATAATTTTATCTCATAACTTTAATACTTGAAATAAAAATTAAATAATAAATTTTAAATTAATAATTTACGTATAATTTAATTTAAAGCCATTAAGTAATAAACATTTAATTTTATTAAACAACCCCTAATTTTTTTAATTTACTTTTTTTCTTTAAACTTCCATTCTTCATGTATATGTATACACATGTAGAATGTCATTTGTTAGTAAGATAAAATCATTGATTCTTAAAATACACAAAGTTTTGATTTGGTTCAATCAATGATATTTACATTGACCAAGGAGAAAATAAATCTTTATCTTACGAAAAAATCAGTACTTTTTTTTTTTTAATATTTACATCTTTAACTTTAAATGGCCGTACAATTACTTTTCCTTATAGATATTTAAGCTCTTTTATGAGCACGTTTGAAAATCGAGTTAAAAATAATTTTTTATTTTTGAAAATTGAAAAATAAAATTGGGTCTATTTAATAACATCTTCCAGAATAATTTTTTATTTTTTAAAATAAAAAAATTAGAAAACATGTTTAATAATTAGAAACCTGTTTTTTTTAAATAATAAAAAATATGATATTTTTTTAATAATATATTTTAGTTATTTTAAATTGTTTTTACTTATTTTTTAAAAATTATTTTTTAAAAATAATTATATAAACATATATAATAATTAAAAATAAAACTTTAGATAAAATAAGTTATAAATATTTTATATTTTCAAAACGAATTTTACTTTATAAAACATTATAAAATAAAATAGTTTTTTAAAACACTTCTTATTACCAAACAGGATAATAACTTCCTGACTAAAAAAGGAAGTAGAAAAGTCGACAAACAGGCCCTTTATTTTTCTCAACCACCAACAATCGACTTCTGTAAGAAACGATCAATTATTGTACGACACAATCTAATTGAATGTGATTAATTTAGGGCTTTTAAGCCACCACAGCTGATTACCTGTTGTACTTATATTTTAGACTTTTTTTTTTTTTTTTTAAGAAATAATCTGGTTGACCTGCTGGCAATATATGCATCAATTAACCAATTAATTAATGGAAATCCTGCTGTCTTGGGACAGTTGAATTTAATTATATCAGTGATTGATAGTTGAAATTAATTAAAGTGTACTGGATGCCTTTATCACAATTATATATGTGTACGAGTATCCTCTTATGGATGCAGAGCACTTATTTGGGAAGGTATGTTAAATTCCTATTTTAAATATATATTTTATTTTAAAAAAATATTATATGAAATATTTTTAAAATTTATATGTTTATTAAATTTTTTATAAAATAAGAAAAACTAATAAAAATATCTCCATAGGTCATGAAAAGAGATATGAGAAAGAGTCAGAGACATCAAGATGCATGAAAGAGATATGAGAAAGAGTGAAAGACACCAAAATCCGAACATATCATTTTTTATTCTTTATAATATTCTTTATCATATAATTGAATATTCTCTTTTATTCATGGAAGTCAGTTGGAAGAAAAGAAATGTGTAGAGATTTAGTCGGTGGATAAGCTTTAACAAGTACTTGGACCACTACAAATTTAATTTCCAAGTGCCAACAAAATGCCTCTTAGCAGATAGATGTTGCCTATCACCAAAATCAAGTCTGTGAGTGGACACATGTTGGTAAGTTCTAAAACTTGGTTCATTTAATACCCAACAATAACAAACAGATAACAACTATGAGTAAATAAATAAAGTAATCTTTAGAAGAGACAGTGCACAGGAATTGGTCTCAAATATAATGATGGGTCCATATCAAAATTCACAAATCTCAATATTTTTGGAGTTTGCCTCTCAAATATGATAATGGGTCCATATCATCATCATATAATGCATGCATGGAATGATAAATTATTGTCAGCTATTATTACGTAGGGGTATCTCTTGACGAAGGTTGATAAATTTTTGCGGTGGCTTTGACTGTGAGAGCCACTTAGCTAGTTTCAATGCATTGCAGGAAGCTACTATTCATTTTTTTGTGTCAGAGATTACAGAGAAGTTATGTAGGGTAATAGTACATCTTCAGCTGTCAGGGATCAAAGGGTATCACCGGGACCGACATCTGGGGGCACGGTTTGAGATGGGCCACATGTATTATTGGTTCTGCACTGGAGTTTCAGAGTGTACCGAGCTGTATTGATTATTGAGGTCTCTTGTCTGGCCAAATTCGCCTGTACCAGTCGCTGTCTGCTTCACCTACCCTAGCTGCATGTATTGATCCATCCTTATCCTCAGCATGTGCCGGTTTTCACTGCCTCCTTTCCGCCAGTAATCTTGAAAGGAAAATGGAAATAATGCAGTCAAAAACTAAAGGCCAGGGATTTGTTGCAGAAACAAATTCACAGAAAATCAGATGGAGCTTTCATTTAACCATGTTCTGATGCTAAAAGTGGAAAATTTGCTCATATTTATTCCAAGGTTCATGACTGAACAAACCAGTGCTGTTTTTCCAGCTCTTTCATCCTTGTAAACTGTAAACAATTTACCAGCCTGAAGGTGATGCATTTTAACAAAATTTCCTGGACATGGGAAGCGGGAGGAGCACCATGTTAGCTCAAAAATTCTAATGGATCAGAAACTATGAGTAGTTGAGTACATTTCCACATGCCTGTGTTCTCCATATCATAAATCTTACTTCTGTTGTTTGGAAGAGAATAGTCTGTTAGTATGGAAAGAGAAAGACACAAGAAAGGAGGCATAGAAAGTGCAAACACTTACAGGAATATGTAGCACTGGACACTTCTGAACAGGGAAAAGCGTCTCTCTCATGATTTATGCTGGTCAAAAATACACTGGACGTGTCTACACGTACATGGCTATATATTCTGTGTCAAAAAGGAATATCATTTTCAATATAAAACCATATTTTGAGAGCAGTAATGCTGATAGCAGATACAGATTACTTGTTTCAATTCATATCATATCAATTTCCTACCAGAAAAATGGGATCAGTTTCCTGTCCAGCATCTGTATTCATGCTACATGTCTGATGAGTGACAAAAAATATATGAAATGAACTTATTGACAAGCAAATCCATGTACATTTATGTCTTAATCTAAGATATCTGGGACAAAATATCAATCTCCTGATAAGGATATACAATCAAGTTGAGAAAGTCAAGAGAGAAAATCAAGGGATTTCCACGTTTGAATATCTGTAGTTATACCATTTATTTGTATTATTAGATAGTTACTCAATTTGTTTTGTTTCCTATTTCTTTGTAATCAGTTTCCTATTTTCATGCTCATGCAATCTGTATATATGCTAACCACATCAATGAGAATCACAAGCCATAATTCTTCAATTTCTCTCTTCCAAAAATGCTTTATGGTATCAGAGCCAAGGTTTGCTCTTTAATTTTTTTTTCCCAGCCACATTCTTCAATCTTCAGCAAGCCTTTCATCCTCCTCATTCCAATGGCTACTGAGAATACTCAAATCATCATCCCTAATGCCCAGGAACCCACAAAACCACTAACCATGATTACTATCCATAACTCCATTAAACTCACACCCACCAACTATCTTTCTTGGAAAACCCAAACGGAAGCCATTCTCATCGGCTATGATCTACAAAAATTCATTGATGGATCCCACCCTGCTCCTCCAACCACCATCACCACCAATAATGTTGTCTCTACTAACCTTGCATACCAAACATGGCTACGTCAAGACAAACTATTATTTGGAGCCCTTGTCGGCACTCTCTCACCTACTCTAGTTCCTCTCATCACCCAATCAAAAACCTCTTATGAAGCCTGGCAAATATTGGCCAACGCCTATGCTCACCCATCTCGTGGCCATATCAAGCAACTCAAAGACCATCTTAAAAACATCACCAAAGGTTCTCAGTCCATTATAGACTACATGCAGTCCATTAAAACCCGGGCCGATGAACTTGCTGCTCTTGGTAAGCCTCTTGACCAAGAAGATCTGATTGAAAAAGTACTTGAAGGCCTTGATGAAAATTATCAGTCCATCATTGATGCTGTCAACGATCGTGATTCCACCATCTCTTTTGATGAACTCCATGAAAAACTCATCAACAAAGAATTGTCTCTCCGCAATAAGATAAGTCCCTCACCCCTACTGGCATCTGCTCATGCCACCAATGTTCGCTCCACTCCATGGTCTATCACCAATTGCACTCCTCGGCTCCCTGGGTCCACATCCACACCCACTCAAGGTATCATAAGAAATTCTCCCACCAACACCCGCGACAACCGTCCTCCTGCTTGTCCATTCCTTGGTCGCTGCCAATGGTGCAATACTCAAGGTCATGTAGTCTCCCGCTGTCCTCTTTTCCGACAACAGTTTCCGCAGGTGCAACCACCTCCTCGTCCCGGCAATTCATCACAATCTCGACCACTAACTCCCTGGCAAGCTCAAGCAAATGTTGCAACCACCATTCCCCCCAACACCACATGGCTACTTGATAGTGGAGCCTCACATCATGTCACCACTGACCTACACAATCTTGCTCTCCATAGTCCTTTTGATGGCACAGATGAAATTATGATCGGCGATGGCTCTGGTCTCCCCATATCTCACACTGGTTCCACCTCTCTTACCACTCCCTCTCACTCCTTTACTCTATCTAATGTTTTATGTGTTCCCACCATGAAACGTAATCTTATTTCTATTTCTCAATTTTGCAAGTCTAACAATACTTCCATTGAGTTCTTACCCTCTTCTTTTCATGTGAAGGATCTTCACATGGGAGCAATCCTTTTGCAGGGTCGAACTAAGGATGGTGTGTATGAATGGCCACTCTCCACTACCCAGTCACGTCCTTTAATTGTGTTTTCTAGTGTCAAGACCACTTTGTCCGAGTGGCATCATAGGCTAGGTCATCCTTCTTTGTCAATCTTAAAAAATATTATGTCTTCATTTCATTTAGATGTCTCTCGTCCGTCCAATTTCAATTGTAATTGTAATTCGTGTCAATGCAATAAAAGTCATAAATTACCATTTTCTACTTCTACTCTCTCTACCTCTTCCCCTCTTGAAGTTATATTTACTGATATATGGACATCACCAGTCTAATCTACCGATAACTTTAAATACTATGTCATCTTTGTCGACCATTTTACAAAATATATCTGGCTTTATCCCCTCAAACGCAAATCCGACACGCATGATGTCTTTGTGCGCTTTAAGGCCCTAGTCGAAAAATTCTTTAACCGTCCAATTACAACTCTCTACTCTGACAATGGGGGGGAATATCAAGCTCTCTTCTCATTCTTAACAATCAACGGAGTCTCACATCTTACTTCTCCACCTCACACTCCTGAACACAATGGGTACTCTGAATGTCGTCATCGTCACATTGTCGAAACGGGTCTTTCTCTACTTACCCATGCATCCATGCCTCTATCATATTGGCCTTTTGCCTTTTCTACTGTCGTCTACCTCATCAATCGTCTTCCTACACCAACTCTAAACCACCTCTCACCATATTTCAAACTCTTTGGCACATTCCCTAACTGCTCCAAACTTCGAAGCTTTGGATGTCTCTGCTATCCTTGGCTTCGCCCATACACATCCCACAAACTCGAGTCTCGTTCCTCCCCTTGCATCTTTGTCGGGTACTCTCCCACTCAAAGTGCCTATCTATGTCTTGACACATCCACCGCTCGTCTATACACTTCCCGTCATGTCCGCTTTGTTGAGTCAATCTTTCCCTTTGTCACTTCTCATACTTCTCTTCCTCGCGCCACTTCATCCACCATCTCTGGTGCTCTATGACTTTACCAGTCGTGGCCACACCATCCGTGAATGTCGGCTCTGCTCCCCCATCAAGTCTGCTCACTCCTCCCGCCCCAAGCCAATCCCAAGACCCAAGCCAAAATAATACCACCTGTGCCACACCTACACCAGAGCCTGATAGCCGTTCCAGTGCACCCGTACCAAAAACCAAGTGCGACTGTGCCAATAACCCACCCCTCCCGCCTACTCAAAATGACCCTAATCAACCACCTGACCTCTCACCCTCACCTCATGTCATAGTCACTCGCTCCAAACGCAACATCCATAAACCAATTCAAAAGCTTAACCTCACAGCCCAACTCCAACAACCTACCCTTGAACCTACCACTGTTACCCAAGCCCTCAAGGACCCTAAGTGGCGACAAGCTATGTCTGCAGAGTTTGATGTTTTACTACGTAATGGGACATGGACCTAGTGCCATCTCATCCCACTCAAAATTTGGTTGGTTGTAAGTGGATCTTTTGCACTAAATATTTACCTAATGGCTCCATAGACAGGTACAAAGCTCGATTGGTTGCTAAAGGCTTCCACCAACGCCCTGGCGTTGACTACTCTGAAACCTTCAGTCCCGTCATCAAACCTACCACTGTCCACCTTGTTCTCAACCTTGCGGTCAGCCAGGGTTGGTCACTAAGACAACTTGATGTCAACAATGCCTTTCTTCAGGGCACTCTCACTGAGGATGTGTTTATGTCTCAACCACCGGGCTTCATTGATCGTGATCATCCTCATCATGTCTGCAAGCTACGCAAGGCTATCTATGGCCTCAAACAAGCCCCACGTGCCTGGTATCATGAGTTGCGCCAATTTCTTCTCCAATTTGGCTTCATCAATTCCATTGCCGATACCTCCTTGTTCATCTTCAATAACCATGGCACCATTCTTTATCTTTTAGTCTATGTTGACGATATCATTATCACTGGGAATAATGTTGAAGCAGCGTAGACTTTCATTCAACAACTTTCTCAGCGCTTCTCTCTCAAGGACCTTAGCCCCCTGACATACTTCCTTGGAGTGGAAGTTACCTCCCACACCAATGGTCTTTTCCTCAGTCAATGCAAATACATTGCCGATCTACTTAACAGAACTCACATGACTGAAGCCAAGCCTGCTCCTACACCACTAGCAACTAGTCCGATTCTCACTTTACAATCAAGAACCCCACTATCTGACCCGACCGAGTATCGAACAGTGGTTGGTAGCCTCCAGTATCTCTCCCTCACTCGGCCGGACATTGCCTATACGGTGAACAAACTCTCTCAGTTTATGCATCAACCGACAAGTGACCACTGGAATGCAGTCAAGCGTCTGCTGCGGTATCTCTGTGGCACCTTAGACCACGACATCACACTTCGTCAGACCTCCCCACTAGCACTTCATGCCTTTTCTGACTCTGATTGGGCATGTAACAAAGATGATTTCACCTCCACTAGTGCATACATAATCTATTTGGGTCACAATCCTATTTCTTGGAGCTCTAAGAAACAGCGAACTGTGGCTCGCTCTTCCACTGAGGCTGAATACCGATTGGTGGCCTCTACAGATGCGGAAAGTCGTTGGATTTGCTCTCTCTTCACCGAACTCGGTGTCATTCTTCCCCAACAACCAGTTATTTATTGTGATAATGTTGGTGCAACAAATCTCTGTTCCAATTCGGTCTTTCACTCGTGCATGAAACATGTTGCCCTCAACTATCACTTTATCCGAGAACAAGTTCAAAATGGTTTGCTACGAGTGTCACACATCTCTGCCTCTGATCAACTCGCCGATGCTCTTACCAAACCTCTTGCTCGTCCTCAGCTTGACTCTCAAGGCCAAGATTGGACTTGCTCCACGGTCGTCCATCTTGCGGGGACATGATAAGGATATACAATCAAGTTGAGAAAGTCAAGGGAGAAAATCAAGGGATTTCCACGTTTGAATATCTGTAGTTATACCATTTATTTGTATTATTAGATAGTTACTCAATTTGTTTTGTTTCCTATTTCTTTGTAATCAGTTTCCTATTTTCGTGCTCATGCAATCTGTATATATGCTAACCACATCAATGAGAATCACAAGCCATAATTCTTCAATTTCTCTCTTCCAAAAATCCTTTATCTCCCACTATGATCATAACCTGAATCCTAAGTGTTGAATACAAAAATAAAATAAAATAAAAATAAAAAATAAATAAAAGGAAAAGGAGAAATTGTTACAGCTTTTGATTGATATCAAATTGTGAATTTATTATGCTAAACATGGATATTTGTCTTTGTTTGATCCAGTTTGTTATGTCTGTGGAACAATCTTAGGAATATAAAATAATAAAGAAAGTAATAAGTTTAAAATGCATTAGAAAACAAATAAAGACAAAGGAAGTATTGGCTTCCTTCCTAAAACTAAACCAACTAATATCTTATAAGATTATATAAAGATTATATTTCATTTTTTTTTTTGGAAAGAAAAGCAGATAAAGTAGAGAAACATTTTGATTAAAAATAATTACAAGAAATTTTTTTTAAAAAGTACAAAGATGTCATGAGAGCAAGGGTCTTTTTAGTAACTGTTTTTAAAAACAATTCTAAAAAATAGTTTTTGAGAACAATTTTTGAAAATTATTCCCTGATTTTTGTAAAACAAAAGTTTATTTAGAAACCTAAAATAATTTTTACTGTTTCTAATATTTTTAATATTTAGAAACCTAAAAGTTTGTATAATTATTTCTTCAAACAGTAAAACAACTAAAAGATGTTATTTGAAAACATCATATTTTTTGTTCTTAAAAACAAAAAATAGAAAACACTTTTTGATTGTCAAACATGTTTCTTATGGTTTTTTTGTTTTGAAAAACAAAAATTAGTTCTCAAACAGGCCCTAAGTTAAAAATACAGTGGAAAGATCCCCAAATGAAAACCATTGACTATTATCCTGCAGATACTTTTGAATAAACATGAACATATTAAGATATACATTATCGTATGTCTTATATCCAATATCCAATGTCGTAGCATCTTGGGAGAGGGGTGGGCTGACCTACATTTTAAATTGTCAGCTAAATGCAGAAGGCTAGTCATGCATGAAAATTATAACAAAAATTTAGCCCCAAGTGTAGCTGACCTCCATTTTGAAGTGTCAGTTACTAAAAGTGCCTAAACATACATGTACTTTAACTTCCATTACCTGAATATTTCATGTCCTCAGTCTATATGATATAGCAGAAGTGATGATTAAACTTGTAGTTCGTTGATTCACATAGAATGAATACCAAAAAACAAGGGTGCAAGTACTTCATTGATTTGAAGAATACCAACAAACAAGCAAAAAGAGAGAATAATCTCTAAAATTCTTTATTAAAAAAAGAAACAATTACTCACAGGGAAAATTCTATAATACCACAGGCGATACCGTGCCTCCTAGGAGTATCAACTATTTGGATGGGAGATTTTGAATCTTAGTTGTCCAAATGGTAAGTTAATATATATATATATTGAAAACTAAAACAAGTAGTTGGTTGCTACCCGTATGAGAAGGTCGTCTTCTGGTCCTCCTTCCCTCTTCTCCGTATTTCGTATTTAATCTTTGGTTTAGGAGGTGCATTTCGAGTGAGAAATCTTCTAGTTTACGAGCTCCATTTTGGGTGAGAAATCCCTTTACTCATTTCTGGTGAGAAATCTTCAAATTGATAAATGATAGTTTTTTCATTCATTCTTTCATTCGTTCATGTACAGAGTATATATAGAGGGTAATCACCATTCTAAGAATGGGAAAAAATGATACAAGGAAAGAATGATATAAGGAAATAACTACTAATATCTTAATATCTCAATATTCCTAATATCTCAATATTCATAATATCTCAACTTTCCTAATATCTAAACATTCCTAATATCTCAACACTAAATGATATAAGGAAAGCATTTCTAATATCTCAACACTCCCCCTCAAGTTGGTGCATAGATGTCACACATGCCCAATTTGTCTAAAATTTTTTAGAACACTTGACTTGAGACAACTTTGGTGAGGATATCGGCCAATTGATCTTCTGATCGAATCTTAGGCAATTCCACAATCTTATCATCCAACTTTTCCTTAATGAAGTATCTATCCACCTCGACATGCTTTGTACGATCATGTTGTACTGGATTATGAGCAATGTCACATGCGACTTTATTGTCACAAAACAATCGGATTGGTTGCCTAGATAGGTAACATAAATCCTGTAAGAGGAGTCTTAGCCATAATGCCTCACAAAGTCCTAGAGCCATACCTCTAAATTCCGCTTCTGTATTTGAACGAGTTATGACATTCTGCTTCTTATTTTTTCATGTCACAAGATTACCACCTACAAAGGTAAAGTAACTAGATGTCGATCACCTATCATCCACTGCACCGGCCCAATCAGCATCAGTATATACTTCTATACTCTGATGATCAACATTTTTAGCGAACAAAATTCCCTTCCCAGGAGCATTCTTCAAATACCTCAAAATACGCATGACTTCATTCATATGTTGCTCTCCAGGATTATGCATGTATTGACTCACTACACTCAATGCATAAGCAAGATCTGGTCTTGTATGAGCTAAGTACATTAATCTCCCCACAAGTCTCTGGTATTTTCCCTTATCGGTTGATACTTGATTAGGCTCAACACACAATTTCATACCTTCTTCTATTGGTGTATTAACAGGTTGACATCCTGACATTCCAGTCTCCTGTAAAAGATTTAAGGCATACTTTCTTTGAGACAGAAAAATTTCTTCACTTGATCGAGAAACTTCAATCCCAAGAAAGTATTTCAAAGAAACTAGATCTTTCATTTCGAATTCTCTAGATAGATAATTTTGCAGAGCTTTTCTTTCTTCAAGATCATTTCCTATAACTATCATGTCATCCACATATACGATAAGTGTTGTAATCTTACCATGTTGCTTTTTCAAGAACAAAGTGTGATCTGAATTACTTTGACAATAGCCAAAAGCTCTCATTGACTTTGTGAACCTTCCAAACCATGCTCTCGGGGATTGCTTCAACCCATACAATGATTTCTTCAATTTGCACACCTTCTAACATTGCTTTTCTGACACCATGCATCCTGATGGAAGATCCATATATACTTCTTCAGATAACTTGCCATGCAGAAAGGCATTTTTCACATCGAACTATTGTAATGGCCAATCTAGGTTTGCAGCTAAAGATAGTAATACTCGAACTGTGTTGATCTTAGCTACAGGTGCAAATGTCTCTATGTAGTCAATTCCATAAGTTTGAGTGTACCCTTTTGCTACCAATCTTGCTTTAAATCGTTCAATACTACCACCTGTCTTGTATTTCACAGTATAGATCCAACGACACCCAACTAGCTTATTTCCTAATGGACATTCTACGAGTTCCCATGTTTCATTCTTCTGCAATGATTTCATCTCTTCATTCATGGCTGCTTTCCACCTTGGATCAGCTACGGCTTCCTGCACACTGTTAAGAATAGATACAGTAGATAATTGATTTACAAATGACTTATTTGATTCAGACAAACGATGGTTAGACACATAGTTGTTCATGGGATATTTGACTTTGGTAGACAATTCAGGTTCATATGTGGGTTTAGGAATACCTCTATTATGACGGTGTGGTAACCATTTCATGAATGGATCGGGTTCCAAATTAATAACACCCTCAACAGACGACAATTGGTTTGGTATTTCAGTGAAGACATCTTCGAACCCAAATTGTTGACCACTCATATCCAACTCACCCGCTTCCTGGTTCACTAGTTCAGATTGTCCAGATTCATCCTCCTCAGATATATGATAATCATAATCGAGAGTTTGAATTTCCTTATGGTACTCCCCCTGAAGTTCAGACTCAGATGAAAAATACATCGAATCTTCATGAAACACCACTTCCATTGTAATATACATTCGTCGAGTTGGAGGATGGTAACATCGATATCCCTTTTTGTGCAATGCATATCCAACAAACACACATTGCAATGCATGAGAAGTTAACTTGGTGCATTGGTGTTTGTGTATATGCACAAATGCCATGCAACCAAAAACACGAGAAGGTAGATTTGGGACAGTTGGAGCAACTACGGCATTAGTAAGAGCTTGAAGAGGTGTTTGAAAGTTAATTGAGTTGGAAGGTACCTGATTGATCAAGTCTGCGGCAGATGTGATTGCTTCTCCCCAATAAGATATCGGTGTTTTTGCTGCTATCAAGGTAGCACGAACAACCTCTAACAAGTGCTGATTTTTTCGTTCAGCGGCTCCATTTTGCTAGGGTGTATTGGAACAAGTAGTCTGATGAATTATGCCATGTCCTTCCAAATACTTTTGAAGATCAGAATTTTAACATTCTCCACCATTATCACTACGTAGAACCCGAACCTTTGCATTGTACTGAGTTTCAATCATTTTATGAAAATTTTGAAACAACAAGTTCACTTCATCTTTGGTCTTCATCAAGAATAACCATGTCATTTTGGTACAATCATCAATAAAAGTAACAAACCAACGTGAGCCACTCAAAGTTGGGACTTTGGATGGGCCCCAAACATCAGAATGTATAACCATAAAAGGAAATGGATTTTTATTCAAAATTAACGGAAACGAAGCACGATGACTTTTAGCCAATTCACAAATATCACAACGGAAACCAGAAATATCACTTTTTGCAAACAAACTAGGAAACAATTTTTTTAAATAACCAAAGGAAGCATGTCCCAGACGTCGATGCCACAACCAAATTTCAGACTTTTTCTTCTCCACCTCAAATCCATCTGCCATCAAGGCTTGTTGCAACTTATTTGAATCATTTGACTGCAAGTCCAAGTAATAGGGTTTTCCCCACTTAATACCACAACCAATCGTCTGTCTTGTTTGGATGTCCTTGATCACACAAAATTCAGGCCAAAAAATGACAATACAAGATAAGGCTGCAGTGATTTGAGAAACTGAAAAAAGATTGTAATCTAAAGATGGAACAACTAAAACAGAATCCAAATTCAAAGTATCAGTAAGAGTTAAGGATCCTTCCCCAATGACTGGAGTTGTGTTACCATTGGCTGTGGAAACAATTTTTTGTGAGGAAGATCTAAGTGGTGAAACCTGTCTAGAATCAAAAGTCATATGATCTATAGCACCAGAATCAATTATCCATGCACTATTAATAACAGGTGTAAAAGTATTTAAAAAATTACCACCATGATCTGTAGCAGCTACCAATGCAAAGGCTTTCTCAGCAACATTAGCCTCTGTTTTTATTTTGGCAACAGTTGCAGTCGAGGTTTTCTTGGAATCCTTCTTCCATTGATCACGATTATTATCATTAATAACAAAGTGTTGATAGCTTAAACATGATCTAAAGGTCTATCGTTCAAACCCTCGGTTCCTCATTTTTTTCCTAGTCATACCAAGAGTTGTTGCTTTGAAATTGTGGGATATCCAGATTGGTGGGATCAGTCTTATTGCAATGACTGCATTTGAAGGTTGACTTATCAATATTAGGGCTTGTCTTAGGATGGTTGATCGCTATCAGACTACCATAGCGACAAAATATCCAGGATTTTAGTTCCATAGCTCTGATACCATCTTCAAATTGATAAATGATAGTTTTTTTCATTCATTCTTTCATTCGTTCATGTACAGAGTATATATAGAGGGTAATCACCATTCTAAGAATGGGAAAGAATGATACAAGGAAAGAATGATATAAGGAAATAACAACTAATATCTTAATATCTCAATATTCCTAATATCTCAACTTTCCTAATATATAAACATTCCTAATATCTCAACACTAAATGATATAAGGAAAGAATGATATAATGAAAGCATTCCTAATATCTCAACAAGAAATCCATTCATTTTTCCCATGAGAAATCCCTATATTTTCGATGAGAAATCCCTCTATTTGTATATTGGTTCTCTTCTATATTATGTTCCTATGAGAAATTCATCTCCCATTCCAGTGACACTTAAGCTTTGTGAGGAAGGAGGTGGTGAACCTAGAAGACTCGTTTAAGGAAGTATTCAAGACCCGGATTGAAGACGAACCTAGAAGAAGAAGAAGACTCGAAGTGATAACGGAGGAAAAAAAAGAAAAATAATCAGAGTTAAGATTCCAACGAAGTGGGAAGAAGAAGAAGAAGGCTAAAAGTGTAGAATTTGTTATGAATCCAATGATGCTTATGTTGTAATTATTTGAGTAGTTTTATCTTAACAAAAAAAAAATGAGTATTGTTGATGTTTTTTTTTTTATATATATATATAAAAAAAATCTTCACTGTAACATATATATTTCATGTTTTTTGTTTGAAATTGATGGAATGCTCAATATATCCATAATTGAGCATTAAAAATGATATAATGGAGGGGTTCATAATTTTGCCACCATTGAAAATGTAGAGAAATTTTTGGGGGGATTTTGGAGTGGTAATGATATTTGTATTTTATTTGGCATTTGGTTGTAAAATAGTAATGAAAAAATGTTTTGAAATGTAAAATAAATTTTGTGGAGAATTTAGAGGGGTAATTTTGTTTGTTTGTAAGATATAAATAAAAAATTTATTGAAATGTGAGATAAATTTTTGTTAAGATAGTCTGGTAGTGGAAGTATTTTTCATTTATTATGTATTAGTTTGACTTTATTTTTTCTTGTAGTCATCTTGATTCTTGTGATTTATACGATGAATCAATATTAAAGAAACAATGATAATAAGTTATTATGTCTATTTTTAAAAAATGTTGAAGCCTCTAACATAGTTAATATAGAAGAATAAAAATAAAAATAGAAGTTATTTTATAGTATTTGAAATCATATTATAAAATTGACTTTATAATTTTATTTAATTTTTAGGAGCAAATGCGATGTTGTTGAACTTCCTAGAAATCCAAAGAGATTAATCGGAGTTTGGATACATTATTAGTAAGGTAAAATAGAAATATATAAAAAATCATTTATTTTTTGTGTTGTTGTTATAACTGTATTTGTTTGAAATTGTTGTGTACTAATAATCAATTGGGTATAAATATAAAAGAAGATGATAAAGGAATGAAAATAAATGATGTAAGGAGTAATACTTTTTTTACTAATATAATTATTTTTTTAAAATTCGAATTTGAACTAAGTAGTAAATTAATATAGTTGAGGAAAAATTTGAGCAAGAAGTGGAACGTGCTTCCAAAAGTAAAAAAAGAAGGTTTCATGGTAAAGTCAAAGGAAAGTTCAAAAAAATATTCACTTCAAAATGGTATAGCTCCAAAGGTAGAAATGTTTTTAATTAATAAAAAGTTTCATTACTTGTATATTTGTTAAAAATTATATTAATTTAAATATGTTTATGTATCATTTTACTTATATCTTCAGACACGATGCTCACTCGAGCAGGTTCTTAGAATTGTTGAAGAGCTAGAACAAAAATAAAAAATAGTAATAAAAGGCATCAGATTTCATAGTCTCTTATGTGAGTGTTTAGCTAGGTTGACAATTCCGGAAAAAATTCTTAAGTGTCCCCTAACTCGATTTTCCAATTCTTCTTCAAACTACTTGACCTTTGAAGATTAAGACTTTGGATTTGCTAAGAAGCCAAGGTTTGTAGTCGAGCATGTGTTAAATGAATGTGAATCAACCTTGTTTTTCATCTTTAAAATAGTTAAGAAAGTTGGGAGAAATATTTTTGTTAAAAAGCTTTTGTTCCCCTATTTCTAGATCGATCCAGGTTCAGGGGTAGATTGATCCAACTAACTTGTTTTTAAGATTCAATTTCAGCCATCAGATTAAGGGTTTCTTTTGCTTTTTAAATACAAACTTCTCCAATTTCTAGTTAAGAGAGACCGCAGCAACCGTGAGAGAGAGCTCCTCATTCCTTACCATTTTAAGGGTGTTTGCATATTAAGAAAATCTCATCCAAGTTTTCCAAGAAAATTTATAAATAGATTTTATGAAAAATAAAAATGGGTTAATTCCTTAAATTTTCATCTCTCATTCTATTTGGGTTAGAGTAAAAACCCATTTTCTTCTTGTGTGGATTCAAGAAAAGGTCGAGATCGACCTTGGTATGGACTCCAAGTGTGCTCCGGAAGAAGAATGTGAGAAGCTGAAAGTGAAATGTACTAATTGAGTGGTTTGGAAGGAATTGGTTGGCTTGAGTTAGGTAAAACCTTGTATTCAGTTTTTATTCTTCATAGTAGATGTTTTCGATCGGTTGTAGGCCAATGGTTTTTTTTATCTCTTAAGAGGTTTTCCACATTAAAATCCGGTGTCAATTGTCTTTTTCTCTCACTCTACCCTTTGATTTATTTTCATTTTTTGATATCATTGGTTGCTTGGGCATATATGTTGAATGAAAGAAATATGAGCTGATATAAATGTGATTATCCATGGAATATCTTCAATAATTTTTATGTTCATTTTGGTAATGATATCTTGTAGTAAATTGAAATGAGTTAAGGAAATAATTGTTCTTTTGAATTAATTTTGACGATCGTTGAAGCATTTGCATGTAAATTGCATTTATAAATTGTTAGGAGAGTGTTGGTGCATACATACTTGCTTGTGGATTTTATACTTTGTTGAAAAGTTGTTGGAAAAGATGTTTATTGACATTGAGAAATCTTAAGGTTAGGTAATCTTTGTTGGAATTTTTTTTTTTTTTTTATAATTCAACAACACATATTCACCCACCCTCTAAGTGTAGTCCATTATTGAGATTCACCTTTTAATTGGTATCAAAGCGATTTTTTTAAGCAAAAATCATTTTCAATCCTTGAATCTCAATCATGGAACCTCATCAAGAGGGAGCTTCCATTGGGAGACCACAATTCTTAATCAACGTCTCATTGGAAAGTGAGAATGCAATATTTTCTCCAAATGCAATGTAAAAAAGTTTGGAATGTCGTTAAATTTGGTTGGTCTCCACTTAAGATATTGGATAGAGAAGGTAGATCAACTAATGTTATCAAGACTAAGTTGGAATGGGATAGAGGTGATAATGAAGCTAGTGAGAACAATGCGAGATCCATCTATTCCATTTTTAATGCCATTGGCACGAATGAATTCCATAGGATAGCTACATGTACTTCGGCTAAGGAGGCTTGGGATATCTGTTAGGAAGTGTCCCAAATTCCTAATTAGTATAGATTCCTTTTTGTAAAGAATATTATATAGAATATTTCTAGGTTGATATATTATTGTAATATTAGACTTCCTTATAAAATAAGGAAGGTTGTTGGAAATATTTCTATAAATATTCTAGGTCATGAGGGGAAAAAGTGATGAGATGGAGATGGGCCTGTAGAGACTATACAAGGTGGATAGAGATGTGAGGAAGAACGGGAGGTACCCAGTGGAGCGAGATGACTCGTAGTAAGGTATGGATACAAGGAGTGGGGAAACATGGGATGTTTCGGGAACCCAATAGTTGTATATGGTTCTGTCCTCTGTAATATTCTCTATTGTATAGTGGAATCATTATATCTCATCCGTGGACGTAGGCATGGTTGGCCGAACCACGTTAAAACCTCGTGTACCGTATGTGTGATTGTTTTATCTTTGTGTTCTTGAACTAACGTTGTTGGCATCAAAGCTTTCGTTGGCACTACAACTGGTATCAGAGCTTGGGTTGAAGATTTCTGGAAGAGCAAAAAATCACAAAGCACACAAGATGAAAACAAAAGGAATTTTCATTAAAGGTGGAGTCGATTGCTCTCTTGTGGTGATATGATACAAAAAGGTTTGTGTCATGGAGAGATTGAAGATTAACTTCATGGAATTTGGTCCAAGGTGGAGATTGTTAGGAAGTGTCCCAAATTCCTAATTAGTATAGATTCCTTTTTGTAAAGAATATTATATAGAATATTTCTAGGTTGATATATTATTGTAATATTAGACTTCCTTATAAAATAAGGAAGGTTGTTAGAAATATCTCTATAAATATTCTAGGTCATGAGAGGAAAAAGTGATGAGATGAAGATGGGCATGTAGAGACTATACAAGGTATATAGAGATGTGAGGAAGAACGGGAGGTACCTGGTGGAGCAAGAAGGCTCGTAGTAAGGTATGGATACAAGGAGTGGGGAAACATGAGATGTTTCGGGAACCCAATAGTTGTATCTGGTTCTATCCTCTGTAATATTCTCTATTGTATAGTGGAATTATTCTCTCTCATCCGTGGACGTAGGCATGATTGGTCGAACCACGTTAAAACCTCGTGTACCGTATGTGTGATTGTTTTATCTTTGTGTTCTTGAACTAACATTATTGGCATCAAAGCTTTCGTTGGCACTACAACATCCTCCAAGTGACTCATGAAGGAACTAATGTTGTAAAAGTGTCCAAACTTCAAATGTTGACCTCTAAGTTTGAGACAATTAGGATAGGAGATCATGAGAACTTTGGACCCTTGTCTTCGACTGCAATGGAGAAGGCCCCTACACCGGCGTCTCGGATGGTAGAATTCTCAAGTGGCGTGGCTCAAAGGTTGGTTGGAAGGACTTTGCGGTTACTTCCCCATTGAGGTATATGCTTGTATTTATGTGCATGCTTGTTAACATTTTCTTCCACGGTTCCCTTTTTGCATTAGTTCTTAGTCTACTCTTCCATCTAAATGTCAATAATAATGGATCATTTTGGGTTCTAAATTGGCAAGAATATTCAATGCGTATGCGACGCAACTGCACCCATCATATTCAAACGGTGTTTGTGTGTTCCTTGGGTATAATTTTTCTACCTCTTTCAACCACCGGAGAGGTTGGTGTTCATAGTTCCGTAAAAAAGGATTGAAACTGGTTGATTTTCCTCCATGATCAGGACTTCTCGACTTTGCGATGGCTTGTCAGACACGAGCGCCGAACATGTATGTGGGAGGCCGCTGGGCCTGAAATTCAACCAAGCAACGTGTGATCTCTATATTGCAGACGCCTATTTCGGGAGCAAGAAGGCTGTTGGTGGTTGGGCGCAAAGGCGGCCTTGCTAGACAACTGGCAACCAGTGCAGAAGGGATCCCATTTCTATTTGCGAATGCCCTAGACATTGATCAAAAGACCGGAACTGTTTATTTCACAGACACCAGCACTCGCTTCCGAAGATGGTATAGCATCTCTTTTATGTTTTCAAAAAACAAAAATATAAAAATTTTGATTATGAGTTCCTTAATTTCTTTTAAAGATCACTGTAATATTGCATGGACTAATAAGGAATGTGGTAAGAGTTTGCAGGGAGTTTGGAATAGCGATGGAAAGCGGGGATAACACCGGAAGGCTAATGAGATATGATCCCAAGACGAAGAAAGTGAAGGTGTTGCTCAAACACCTATTTTTCGCAAATGGGGTAGCGTTAAGCAGAAACGGTAGTTTTCTTTTAGTGACGGAGACAAATGCAAATAGGGTTTTAAGGCTCTGGCTGGAAGGGCCGAGGTCTCAAACAAGGGATGTTTTCGCAAAACTTGGTGGATGCCCTGATAACATCGAGAGAAACCCTAAGGGTGAATTTTGGGTAGCACAAAACCCCAAATTTGATTCTATTGGAACCCCCCTACAAACTAACATATCCGCTCTTAAACTGGATGAAGAGGGAAAGGTTCTGCGGGTTTTGAATGAAGAATTTGGCTCTTTGAGTGATGTGATAGAGAAAGATGACTGCATGTGGTTAGGGTCTGTGCTTCAGTCTCATGTTGGCATGATACTTTGATTTAAGCTTTCGTGAATTGTTGGTTAGTTAATTAGTTGATTACTGGAGGTTGATGGCATCAGAAAATGAAGCTTTTGAAGGTTCCTAGTAAATGAAGATGTGATGTAATTAGATCCATTTGTATTTATGTCAATTTGGGAGTGATTGTATGTGATAAAACCACTCTCAGTCTCTTTCAGAGTATTTATTAAAATTGTTTGGTTTTATTAATAGAAAGCCTCCTATGTGGACGAGAGTTACACCACGCCCACTTGAGAGGTGTTTTGCCTAGTAATGTCTCCACAGTACATGACCAAAAAGTCCAAGATAAAGAGAGGTCAGTCAAAGCATGGCGGTGCTTTAAATGTAGAGGGATGAGAGTTAATGGCACACACCCAATCTTTTAACTTCCTTTTATTTCTCCTTGCTTTTTCTTCAAAATGCACGTAGACCCCGCGACCAAACCACTTGTTAATGCTAATGTTAAGTGGGTGTTGGATAATCCACTTAATAACTTAATTTAAGTGTTTGATGATCCACTTAATAAATTAATTTAAATCATGAATTAAATTAAGTATGTTTCATACCTATATCATTTAAAGTTAAGAATAATTTTGATAATAATTAAAAATAATTAATTTATTTTTAACTTTATATATTTATCTTATTTACCTTCACAATCTTTTTTATTATTCCATAACCTTTATTGTTCCTAAACATCTTTTGTCTTAATTATAAATTATAAAAATAGATATATCAATTTTATGATTTAAAATAAATTATAAAATAATTTTATCTCATAACTTTAATACT
Source organism: Vitis riparia (assembly GCF_004353265.1). Taxonomy (NCBI): domain Eukaryota; kingdom Viridiplantae; phylum Streptophyta; class Magnoliopsida; order Vitales; family Vitaceae; genus Vitis; species Vitis riparia. The sequence continues at coordinate 1,575,035 of NC_048440.1, forward strand.
TGAAATAAAAATTAAATAATAAATTTTAAATTAATAATTTACGTATAATTTAATTTAAAGCTATTAAGTAATAAACATTTAATTTTATTAAACAACCCCTAATTTTTTTAATTTACTTTTTTTCTTTAAACTTCCATTCTTCATGTATATGTATACACATGTAGAATGTCATTTGTTAGTAAGATAAAATCATTGATTCTTAAAATACACAAAGTTTTTATTTGGTTCAATCAATGATATTTACATTGACCAAGGAGAAAATAAATCTTTATCTTACGAAAAAATCAGTACTTTTTATTTTTTATATATACATCTTTAACTTTAAATGGCCGTACAATTACTTTTCCTTATAGATATTTAAGCTCTTTTATGAGCACGTTTGAAAATCGAGTTAAAAATAATTTTTTATTTTTGAAAATTGAAAAATAAAATTGGGTCTATTTAATAACATCTTCCAGAATAATTTTTTATTTTTTAAAATAAAAAAATTAGAAAACATGTTTAATAATTAGAAACCTGTTTTTTTAAATAATAAAAAATATGATTTTTTTTAATAATATATTTTAGTTATTTTAAGTTGTTTTCACTTTTTTTTTTTCAAAATTATTTAAAAATAATAATTATATAAACATATATAATAATTAAAAATAAAACTTTAGATAAAATAGGTTATAAATATTTTATATTTTCAAAACGAATTTTACTTTATAAAACATTATAAAATAGTTTTTTAAAACACTTCTTATTACCAAACAGGATAATAACTTCCTGACTAAAAAAGGAAGTAGAAAAGTCGCCAAACAGGCCCTTTATTTTTCTCAACCACCAACAATCAACTTCTGTAGGAAACGATCAATTATTGTACGACACAATCTAATTGAATGTGATTAATTTAGGGCTTTTAAGCCTGCATTTAACAGTGGCAAATTTAATTAAATACCATTTATATTCATTAATGTCATTATGAGCCACCACAGCCGATTACCTGTTGTACTTATATTTTAGACCTTTTTTTTTTTATTCTTTTTTAAGAAATAATCTGGTTGACCTGCTGGCAATATATGCATCAGTTGACCAATTAATTAATGGAAATCCTGCTATCTTGGGACAGTTGAATTTAATTATATCAGTGATTGATAGTTGAAATTAATTAAAGTGTACTGGATGCCTTTATCACAATTATATATGTGTACGAGTATCCTCTTATGGATGCAGAGCACTTATTTGGGAAGGTATGTTAAATTCCTATTTTAAATATATATTTGTTGTAAAACAAAGACAAATATAATGCAAATCAAAGTAGTAGAGATAAAATATATCTTACTTTGATATATAATATGGAAGAAGGAATCAAAGAAGAGAATTGAGAAAGTGAAAGAAAGAGAGAAAGAGAGAGAATGAGAGGAAGAACTTTCTTTCTTTCTCGGGATGATTTTACATGGAGGGGTAAGAAGCCTTTTATAGGCTTCATAATATGAACTCCATTTACTCATCTTTAAGATGAGTAATGGGAGTTCATAATGGTCATCAATGTGGTCATTCATTCTTTTCATTTACAACACTCCCCCTTGGATGATCACCATATTAAAAGAATATGCCTCATTAAAACCTTACTAGTAAAAAACCCTATAGGAAAAACCTAGCGAAGGAAAAAGAGTACAATATTCTTTTCTTGGTATATTAGGACTGTCTCGTTAAAAACCTTGCCAGTAAAACCCAGTAGGACAAACCTGGACGAAGGAAAAAAAAGTACAGTACACTAACACCCTTTTACAAGCATACTCCCCCTCATGTCGATATCCTTGAGTTGACGCATTCCAATCCTGTGTATTAACTTCTTGAATGTTGAGGTTGGCAATGATTTTGTGAATAAATCTGCTAGATTATCACTTGAGCGTATTTGTTGCACATCAATTTCACCACTCTTCTGGAGTTCATGTGTATAAAAGAATTTTGGTGAAATGTGTTTAGTTCTATCTCCTTTAATATAACCCCCTGTTATTTGTGCAATGCATGCAGCATTATCTTCAAATAATGTTGTCGGGTCATCTTTGATAGAGGAGAGTCCACATGATTCTCGAATATGCTGGATCATAGATCTTAGCCATATACATTCACAACTTGCTTCATGAATTGCCAGTATTTCCGAATGATTTGATGATGTGGCTACCATTGTTTGTTTGACAGATCTCCATGAAATAGCAGTACCATTGCAATTAAACACATACCCTGTTTGTGACCTGCCTTTATGTGGATCTGAAAGATATCCTGCATCTGCATATCCAAGCAATTGTTGCTTTGATTCCCTTGAGTAAAATAAACCCATATCAGTAGTTCCGCGAAGATAACGCAATATATGTTTGATACCATTCCAATGTCTTCGAGTTGGAGCGGAACTGTATCTTGCTAATAAATTGACAGAAAAAGCAATGTCTGGACGTGTACAATTGGCAAGATACATAAGTGCACCAATAGCACTAAGATACGGTACTTCAGGACCAAGTAACTCTTCATCCTTTTCGCAAGGACGAAATGGGTCCTTTTTCACATCAAGTGATCGGACAACCATTGGAGAACTTAAAGGATGCGCTTTATCCATATAAAAACGCTTCAAAACTTTCTTAATGTATGTTGATTGATGTACTAAAACTCCATTTGGGAAATGCTCGATCTGCAGGCCGAGACAAAATTTTGTTTTTCCAAGATCTTTCATCTCAAATTCTTTTTTCAAGTAATTTGTTGTTCTTGTGAGCTCTTCAGGAGTTCCAACAAGATTTAAGTCATCAACATACACTGCAATAATTGCAAATCCGGTTTCTGATTTCTTAATGAAGATGCATGGGCATATAGGGTTATTCACATACCCTTCTTTTAGCAAGTATTCGCTAAGGCGATTGTACCACATGCGTCCAGATTGCTTTAATCCATACAAGGATCGTTGTAACTTGATTGAGTACATGCTACGAGGCTTTGTATTATTTGCATCAGGCAATTTAAATCCTTCGGGGATTTTCATGTATATATCATTATCCATGGATCCATATAAATATGCTGTAATAACATCCATGAGACGCATATCCAGTCCTTCTGAGACTGCCAAACTAATTAAGAAACGAAATGTGATTGCGTCCATGACAGGAGAATATGTTTCCTCGTAGTCAATACCAGGTCTCTGCGAGAAACCTTGTGCTACTAATCGCGCTTTATATCTTATGATCTCATTATTCTCATTGCGCTTTCGTACAAATACCCATTTGTACCCAACAGGCTTTACATCTTCAGGTGTTTGGACTACAGGTCCAAAAACTTCTCGTTTTGTTAATGAGTTTAATTCTGCCTGTATAGCTTCTTTCCATTTTGGCCAATCATTTCTATGTCGACATTCTTCCACATTTCGTGGTTCGGGATCTTCATCATTTATTATGATATCAGAGGCCACTTGGAAAGCAAAAATATTGTTAATAACAATATTATTTCGATCCCATTTTTCTCCCGTTTGTACATAACTTACTGAGATCTCACAATTTTCAGGTACTTGTGCCTCTTCAGGGGCTTCTTGTTCAATATGTGCCTCTTCGGGGGCTTCTTGTTCAATTTGTGCCTCTTCGGGGGCTTTCTGCATTATTTGTGCCTCTTTTAGGGCTATAGATTTATCAATTTTAAACTGATCAGTCATTTTGATGGTCTCTTCTAGAGTGCCAAGTTTTTCTTGGGTTCTCCTCTTCCGGGGAGTTACATCCTTTGAGCCGACAGGTCTACCACGCTTCAGGCGTATCTTAGATTCATTTGTTAACTGTCCTACAGGGACATCAATCCGTGCTGGAGTATTTGCAGCCGGGATATGTGACTTTGTCACTTTCTTGGTATCAATGAATGCATCTGGTAATTGATTTGCAAGATTTTGCAAATGAATGATCCTTTGAACTTCTAGTTCACATTGATTTGTACGAGGATCAAGATGGGTCATAGTAGATGCCTTCCAACTAATTTCTCGTCGTTCTTCAAGAATCGACTTTTCTCTCCCTAATGATGGGAAAACACTCTCATTAAAATGACAATCCGCAAAGCGGGCTGTAAAAACATCGCCTGTCAAAGGTTCAAGATATCTTATGATAGATGGAGAATCAAAACCTACATAAACCCCAAGTCTTCGTTGGGACCCATTTTAGTGCGTTGTGTAGGTGCAATTGGTACATATACTGCACAACCAAAGATTCGTAAGTGAGAGATATTTGGTTGTTTTCCAAGCACAAGTTGTGAAGGGGAGTATTCATGGTAAGTTGTAGGTCGAATACGGACTAAAGCTGCAGCATGCATAATAGCATGTCCCCAGGCGGAAGTAGGTAATTTGGTTTTCATTAGTAATGGTCGAGCTATTAATTGGAGACGTTTGATGAAGGATTCTGCTAAACCATTCTGGGTATGAGTATGAGCAACAGGATGCTCAATATTTATCCCTACTGACATGCAATAGTCAATGAATGTTTGAGAAGTAAATTCGCCAGCATTATCAAGACATATTGTCTTAATTGGATAATCTGGAAATTGTGCTCGTAATCTGATTATTTGTGCAAGGAGTCTAGCAAAGGCTACGTTACGTGTAGAAAGGAGACAAACATGTGACCACCTAGTAGAAGCATCTATTAAGATCATAAAATAACGGAATGGTCCACATGGTGGATGGATAGGCCCACATATGTCCCCATGTATTCTTTCTAAAAAGATTGGTGACTCAGATATGACTTTAGTAAAAGATGGTCTGATTATCAATTTACCTTGTGAGCAGGCAGCACATGAGTATTCATTGGGCGAAAGAATCTTCTGGTTCTTTAGTGGATGCCCATGTGAGTGTTCGATTATTCGACGCATCATTGAAGACCCTGGGTGACCTAGCCTGTCATGCCAAGGACAAAAACTTTTGGGTCGTTGAACTTCTGGTTCACGACAACATATGATTCAATAGGCTTTATAGTTGTATGATACAACCCAGAGGAGAAAGCCGGGAGTTTTTCCATTATAAGCTTCTGGCCAGATATGATGGAAGTAATATAAAGATATTCTACATTATCTTCATTCATAGTTTCAATATGATATCCATTTCTGCGGATATCTTTAAAACTGAGCAAATTTCTTCTGGATTTGCTAGAATATAACGCATCATTTATATGGAATCTAGTTCCATTTGGCAACATTATGTTTGCTCTTCCAGAGCCTTCAACTAAGTTTGTAGTACCAGATATGGGACTTACATTAGCTTTTATTAATGTCAATTTGAGGAAATATCTTTTATCTCGAAGAATTGTGTGCGTGGTCGCACAGTCCACGAGACATACATCATCCTCATTCATCTTGAGACCAAATAACACATGGATTTCAGATATAACAAAAAAAACAGGGCATAATGTAAATAACAAAGTAAATCAGATGTAAATATAAGACATAATAATATATTATTTTATATATAAAGTAACATCAATCAATGTTAATTTTTTCATCATTTATCAAATGGTCTGTTTTTTCATTGGGACCTCCAAAGAAATCAATGTCATAGTAGGTTAGGTCCAATCCATCACCATCGGTAAAGTTCATCTCTATCTCTTTTCCTTTAGCTTTTATTGATGCTTGATAGAGGTCGACCAAATGTTTGGGCGTACGACAGGTACGCGACCAATGCCCCTTCATACCACATCTATAACAATTATTCTCATGGTTCTTATGAGGTTTATCTTGTATACGCTTCCCATTTTCTTGTATTGTCTCAGTATTGTTCCACTTCTGGTGGTGCAATGAGGCTTTCATTTTCTGAGAATTATTACTATAAGAACCATGGTATCGGGGATTTCTTCCACGACCACGACCACATCCACGTCCACGAGTTTGGGACGATATTGCATTCACTTCAGGGAATGGTTCAGATCCAGTTGGATGAGACTGGTGATTTCTCATCAAAAGTTCATTATTTTGTTCAGCAACAAGAAGACATGATATTAATTCAGAATATTTTGTAAATCTACGCTCTCGATATTGCTGCTGCAGGAGCACATTCGAGGCATGAAACGTAGTAAAAGTTTTCTCTAACATGTCTTCCTCTGTGATTTTTTCTCCACACAGCTTTAATTGAGAGCTGATTTTGAAAAGTGCAGAGTTGTATTCACTAACAGTTTTAAAATCTTGCAACCTTAGGTGCATCCAATCATATCGAGCTTTTGGGAGAATCACAGTTTTCTGGTGGTCATATCTTTCTTTCAAATTACTCCATAGAGTAAATGGGTCCTTTACCGTAATATACTCATTTTTTAAACCTTCATGGAGGTGATGGCGAAGGAAAATCAATGCTTTTGCGCGATCCTGCAGGGATGCTTGATTTCCTTGTTTGATCGTAGCTCCAAGGTTCATTGCATCAAGATGTAATTCAGCATCAAGGATCCAAGATAGATAGTTCTTTCCCGAAATGTCAAGTGCCACAAATTCGAGTTTTGTGATATTCGACATTGTCAAATAACTTCATATATATGACAAAACAATATTATTAAAATCAGTTATAATAACTTGATAGCATTGGTATAACTTTGATTATAAACAAAATCAAATAATTTGTTTATAACTTTTAACAATATGTAACAAATAAATCAACAATAATATAAATATGTAAAATTTTATTCTATATAAATAACTTCAAGTTTAAGATACGAGAATTACCTTCAGAGCAATTCGTGCTGATAACGTGTTGTAAACAAAGACAAATATAATGCAAATCAAAGTAGTAGAGATAAAATATATCTTACTTTGATATATAATATGGAAGAAGGAATCAAAGAAGAGAATTGAGAAAGTGAAAGAAAGAGAGAAAGAGAGAGAATGAGAGGAAGAACTTTCTTTCTTTCTCGGGATGATTTTACATGGAGGGGTAAGAAGCCTTTTATAGGCTTCATAATATGAACTCCATTTACTCATCTTTAAGATGAGTAATGGGAGTTCATAATGGCCATCAATGTGGTCATTCATTCTTTTCATTTACAACAATATTTTATTTTTAAAAAATATTATATGAAATATTTTTTAAATTTATACGTTTATTAGATTTTTTATAAAATAAGAAAAGCTAATAAAAATATCTTCATAGGTCATGAAAAGAGATATGAGAAAGAGTCAGAGACATCAAGACCCATGAAAGAGATATGAGAAAGAGTGAAAGACACCGTGAACATATCATTTTTTATTCTTTATAATATTCTTTATCATATAATTGAATATTCTCTTTTATTCATGGAAGTCGGTTGGAAGAAAAGAAATGGGTAGAGATTTAGTTGGTGGATAAGCTTTAACAAGTACTTGGACCACTACAAATTTAATTTCCAAGTGCCAACAAAATGCCTCTTAGCAGATAGATGTTGCCTATCACCAAAATCAAGTCTGTGAGTGGACACATGTTGGTAAGTTCTAAAACTTGGTTCATTTAATACCCAACAATAACAAACAGATAAAAACTATGAGTAAATAAATAAAATAATCTTTAGAAGAGACAGTGCACAGGAATTGGTCTCAAATATAATGATGGGTCCATATCAAAATTCACAAATCTCAATATTTTTGGAGTTTGCCTCTCAAATATGATAATGGGTCCATATCATCATCATATAATGCATGCATGGACTGATATATTATTGTCAGCTATTATTACGTAGGGGTATCTCTTGACGAAGGTTGATAAATTTTTGCGGTGGCTTTGACTGTGAGAGCCACTTAGCTAGTTTCAATGCATTGCAGGAAGCTACTATTCATTTTTTTTGTGTCAGAGATTACAGAGAAGTTATGTAGGGTAATAGTACATTTTCAGCTGTCAGGGATCAAAGGGTATCACCGGGACCGACATCTGGGGGCACGGTTTGAAATAGTCCACATGTATTATTGGTGTCTGCACTGGAGTTTCAGAGTGTACCGAGCTGTATTGATTGTTGAGGTCTCTTGTCAGGCCAAATTCGCCTGTACCAGTCGCTGTCTGCTTCACCTACCCTAGCTGCATGTATTGATCCATCCTTATCCTCAGCATGTGCCGGTTTTCACTGCCTCCTTTCCGCCAGTAATCTTGAAAGGAAAATGGAAATAATGCAGTCAAAAACTAAAGGCCAGGGATTTGTTGCAGAAACAAATTCACAGAAAATCAGATGGAGCTTTCATTTAACCATGTTCTGATGCTAAAAGTGGAAAATTTGCTCATATTTTGCCTACTCTCATTTAAACATGATAGGAAATTCAGCTATTTATTCCAAGGTTCATGACTGAACAAACCAGGGTTGTCTTTCCAGCTCTTTCATCATTGTAAACTGTAAACAACTTACCAGTCTGGAGGAGCACCATGTTAGCTCAAAAATTCTAATGGATCAGAAACTATGAGTAGTTGAGTACATTTCCACATGCCTGTGTTCTCCATATCATAAATCTTACTTCTGTTGTTTGGAAGAGAATAGTCTGTTAGTATGGAAAGAGAAAGACACAAGAAAGGAGGCATAGAAAGTGCAAACACTTACAGGAATATGTAGCACTGGACACTTCTGAACAGGGAAAAGCATCTCTCTCATGATTTATGCTGGTCAAAAATACACTGGACGTGTCTACACGTACATGGCTATATATTCTGTGTCAAAAAGGAATATCATTTTCAATATAAAACCATATTTTGAGAGCAGTAATGCTGATAGCAGATACAGATTACTTGTTTCAATTCATATCATATCAATTTCCTACCAGAAAAATGGAATCAGTTTCCTGTCCAGCATCTGTATTCATGCTACATGTCTGATGAGTGACAAAAAATACATGAAATGAACTTATTGACAAGCAAATCAATGTACATTTATGTCTTAATCTAAGATATCTGGGACAAAATATCAATCTCCCACTATGATCATAACCTGAATCCTAAGTGTTGAATACAAAAATAAAATAAAATAAAAATAAAAAATAAAAAAGAGGAAAAGGAGAAATTGTTACAGCTTTTTATTGATATCAAATTGTGAATTTATTATGCTAAACATGGATATTTATCTTTGTTTGATCCAGTTTGTTATGTCTGTGGAACAATCTTAGGAATATAAAATAATAAAGCAAGTAAAAAGTTTAAAATGCATTAGAAAACAAATAAAGACAAAGGAAGTATTGGCTTCCTTCCTAAAACTAAACCAACTAATATCTTATGAGATTATATTTGGGTTTTTTTTTTTTTGGAAAGAAAAGCAGATAAAGTAGAGAAACATTTTGATTAAAAATAATTACAAGAATTTTTTTAAAAGTACAAAGATGTCAGGAGAGTAAGACCTGTTTGATAACTGTTTTTTAAAACAATTCTAAAAAATAGTTTTTGAGAACAATTTTTGAAAATTATTCTCTGATTTTTGTAAAACAAAAGTCTATTTAGAAACCTAAAATAATTTTTACTGTTTTTAATATTTTTAATATTTAGAAACCTAAAAAATAGTGTTTTATTTTTAATCATTTTACATGTTTGTATAATTATTTCTTAAAATAATAAAATAACTAAAAGATGTTCTTTGAAAACATCATATTTTTTGTTCTTAAAAACAAAAAATAGAAAACACTTTTGGGTTGTAAAACATGTTTCTTGTGGTTTTTTTGTTCTGAAAAACAAAAATTAGTTCTCAAACAGGCCCTAAGTTGAAAATACAGTGGAAAGATCCCCAAATGAAAACCATTGACTATTATCCTGCAGATACTTTTGAATAAACATGAACATATTAAGATATACATTATCGTATGTCTTATATCCAATATCCAATGTCGTAGCATCTTGGGAGGGGGGTGGGCTGACCTACGTTTTAAATTGTCAGCTAAATGCAGAAGGCTAGTCATGCATGAAAATTATAACGAAAATTTAGCCTCAAGTGTAGCTGACCTCCATTTTGAAGTGTCAGTTACTAAAAGTGCCTATACATACATATACTTTAACTTCCATTACCTGAATATTTCATGTCCTTTGTTCGTAGAACCAGTCTATTTGATATAGCGGAAGTGAAGATTAAACTTGTAGTTCGTTGATTCACATAGAATGAATACCGAAAAACAAGGGTGCAAATAATTCATTGATTTGAAGAATACCAAAAAACAAGCTGAAAATGTGAATCTCAATAATGAACTACACCTAGAGGGGGGTGAATAGGTGTTATAGAACAATATAAAAATTCTCCCAACAAAGATTACCTAACCTTATATTATCTTAATGTCAAGAAATTTTTCTTCCAATAACTTTTCAACAAAGCAAAACATCCACAAGCAATAATGTATGCCCAACAACTTATAAATGCAAAACACATGCAAATGCTTCAACACTCCTAAAAAATAAATCAAAATTTAGAGTGAGAGAAAGAGACAATGAACACCGGATTTTTAACGTGGAAAACCTCCGAAGAGATAAAAAACCACGGGCCTATCACCGATTGAAAACTCCACTATGAAGAATAAAAACTGAGTACAAGGTTTTACCTAGCTCAAGCCAACCAATCCTTCCCAGAATACTTGACTAGTACCGTCATTTTCAGCTTCTCCTTTTGGAGCACACTTGGAGTCCGCACCAAGCTCAATCTCGGTCTCTTCTTGAATCCACACAAGAAGAAAATGGGTTTTTGTACAAACCCAAATAGAATAAGAGATTGAGATATGAAGGAAGGAAGGAATCAACCCATTTGTTGCTCAAGAAAATCCATTAAAAACCAGTTTGGAAAACATTAAGAGAAGTGGATTTTCTTTGCAATCAAAAACCCCAAATTGGGAAAACAAAATGAGAAGATGAAGAACACAAGGAGTGTGGCTGCTCTCTCCACGTTTCTGCAGTCACTCTCCCCAGAAAATGAGAGCAGATTGGTTTTTAAAGTGTAAAAAGAAGCCCTTAATCTAATGGCTAAGATTTGATCAAAAAAACATTAGTTGGATCGATCCACCCCTACACTTGGATCGATCCAGAAACAGGGAAATGACAGTCTTGCACCAAAAACCATTTCTCCTAACTTTCTAACACATTTAAGCTTAAAAACCGGGTTGATTCACATCCAATCACCATACACTCGACTACATACCTCGTCCTCTTAGCAAAGTCTTAGTCTTCAAAGTCAAGTAGTCCGAATAGGAATAGGAAAGCCGAGTTAGGGGACACTTAGGAATTTTTTCCGGAATTGCCAACCTAGCTAAACACTCACACAAGCAAAAAGAGAATAATCCCTAAAATTCTTTATTAAAAAAAGAAACAATTACTCACAGGGAAAATTCTACAGTACTGTAGGTGATACCGTGCCTCCTAGGAGTATCAACTATTGGATGGGAGATTTTGAATCTTAGTTGTCCAAATGGTAAGTTAATATATATATATATATTGAAAACTAAAAAAAGTAGTCAGTTGATACCTGTATGAGAAGGTCGTTTTCTGGTCCTCCTTCCCTCTTCTCCGTATTTTGTATTTAATCTTTGGTTTAGGAGGTGCATTTCGAGTGAGAAATCGTATGTTTTACGAGGTGCATTTCGAGTGAGAAATCTTCTAGTTTACGAGCTCCATTTTGGGTGAGATTTCCTTTGGTTTATGAGCTCCATTTTTGGTGAGAAATCCCTTTACTCATTTCTGGTGAGAAATCCCTCTATTTGTATATTGGTTCTCTTCTATATTGTGTTCCTATGAGAAATTCATCTCCCCTTCTAGTGACACTTAAGCTTTGTGAGGAAGAAGGTAGTGAACCTGGAAGACTTGTTATCGATTACGAAGGAGGTATTCAAGACCCGGATTAAAGACGAAACTAGAAGAAGAAGAAGACTCGAAGTGATAATGAATGAGGAAAAAGAAGAAAAATAATCGGAGTTAAGATTCCAACGAAGTAGGAAGAAGAAGAAGAAGACTGAAAGTGTAGAATTTGTTATGAATCCAATGATGCTTGTGTCCTAATTATTTGAGTAGTTTTATCTTAACAAAAAAAAAATGTGAGTATTGTTGATTTTTTTTTTTATAAAAAAAAAAAAAATCTTCACTTGAACACATATATATTTCTTGTTTTTTGTTAGAAATTGATGGAATGCTCAGTATATTCATAATTGAGCATTGAAAATGATATAATTGAGGGTTTCATAATTTTGCCACCATTGAAAATGTAGAGAAATTTTTGGGGAGATTTTTGAGTGGTAATGATATTTGTATTTTATTTGGCATTTGGTTGTAAAATAGTAATGAAAAATGTTTTGAAATGTGAAATAAATTTTGTGGAGAATTTAGGGGGGTAATTTTGTTTGTAATTTATTTGGAATTTGTTTGTTTGTAAGATATAAATAAAAAATTTATTGAAATGTGAGATAAATTTTTGTTGAGATAGTTTGGTAGTGGAAGTATTTTTCATTTATTATGTATTAGTTTGACTTTATTTTTATTTTTTCTTATAGCTATCTTGATTCTTGTCATTTATACAATGAATCAATATTAAAGAAACAATGATAATAAGTTATTATGTCTATTTTTAAAAAAATGTTGAAGCCTCTAACATAGTTAGTATAGAAGAATAAAAATAAAAATAGAAGTTATTTTATAGTATTTGAAATCATATTATAAAATTGACTTAATAATTTGATTTAATTTTTAGGAGCAAATGCAATGTTGTTGAACTTCCTAGAAATCCAAAGAGATCAATCGGAACTTGGATACATTATTAATAAGGTAAAATAAAAATATATAAAATAATCATTTACTTTTTGTGTTGTTGTTATAGCTATATTTGTTTGAAATTGTTGTGTACTAATGATCAATTGGGTATGAATATAAAAGAAGATGATAAAGGAATGAAAATAAATGATGATGTAAGGAGTAATACTTTTTTAGCTAGTATAATTATTTTTTAAAATTCGAATTTGAACTAAGTAGTAGATTAATATAGTTGAGGAAAAATTTGAGCAAGAAGTGGAACGTGCTTCCAAAAGTAAAAAAAAAAAAAAAAAAAAGTTTCATGGTAAAGTCAAAGGAAAGTTCAAAACAATATTCACTTCAAAAAGATATAACTCCAAAGGTAGAAGTGTTTTTAATTAATAAAAAGTTTCATTACTTGTATATTTGTTAAAAATTATATTAATTTAAATATGTTTATGTATCATTTCACTTATATCTTCAAACACGATGCTCACTCGAGTGAGTGCTTAGAATTGTTGAAGAGTTAGAACAAAAATAAAAAATGGTCATAAAAGACATCGGATTTGGTAGTCTCTTGTGTGAGTGTTTAGCTAGGTTGACAATTCCGAAAAAAATTCTTAAGTATCCCCTAACTCAATTTTTCAATTCTTCTTCAAACTACTTGACCTTTGAAGATTAAGACTTTGGATTTGCTAAGAAGCTGAGGTTTGTAATTGAGCCTGTGTTAAATGAATGTGAATCAACCTTGTTTTTCATCTTTAAAAGAGTTAAGAAAGGTGGGAGAAATATTTTTGTTAAAAGGCTTTTGTTTCTCTATTTCTAGATCGATCCAAGTGCAGGGGCAGATTGATCCAACTAACCTGTTTTTAAGATCCAATTTCAACCGTCAGATTAAGGGTTTCTTTTGCTTTTTAAATACAAACTTCTCTCATTTCTAGTTATGAGAGACTGCAACAGCCGTGAGAGAGAGCTCCTCATTCCTTACCATTTTGAGGGTGTTGGCATATTAAGAAAATCTCATCCAAGTTTTCCAAGAAAATTTATAAATAGATTTTCTGAAAAAGAAAAATGGGTTAATTTCTTAAACTTTCATCTCTCATTCTATTTGGGTTTGGGTAAAAACCCATTTTCTTCTTGTGTGGATTCAAGAAAAGATTGAGATCGACCTTGTTATGGACTCCAAGTGTGCTTCAGAAGAAGAAGGTGAGAAGTTGAAAGTGAAAGGTACTAATCGAGTGGTCCGAGAAGGATTGGTTGGCTTGAGTTAGGTAAAGCCTTGTATTCAATTTTTATTCTTCACAGTGGATGTTTTCGAACGGTTGTAGGCTCATGGTTTTTTTTTTTTTTTTTTTTATCTCTTCAGAGGCTTTCCACATCAAAATCTGGTGTCAATTGTTTTTTTCTCTTACTCTACCCTTTGATTTATTTTCAGTTTTTGATATCGTTAGTTACTTGGGTTATGTTGAATGGAAGAAATATGAGTTGATATAAATGTGATTATCCATGGAATATCTTCAATAATTTTTATGTTCATTTTGGTAATGATATCTTGTAGTAAATTGAAATGAGTTAAGGAAATAATTGTTCTGTTGAATTAATTTTGACGACTGTTGAAGCATTCGCATGTAAATTGCATTTATAAATTGTTAGAAGAGTGTTGGTGCATACATACTTACTTGTGGATTTTATGCTTTGTTGAAAAGTTGTTGGAAAATATGTTTATTGACATTGAGAAATTCTAAGGTTAGGTAATCTTTGTTGAAATTTTTTTTTTTTTTAATTATTCAACAACACCTATTCACCCACCCTTTAAGTGTAGTCCATTATTGAGATTCACCTTTCAATTTGTATCAAAGCGAGTTTTTTTAAGCAAAAATCATTTTCAATCCTTGAATCTCAATCATAGAACCTCATCAAAATGTCATTGGAAAGTGAGAATGCAATATTTTCTCAAAATGTAATGTGAAAAAGTTTGGAATGTTGTTGAATTTGGTTGGTCTCCACTTAAGGTGTTGGATAGAGAAGGTAGACCAACTAATGTTATCAAGTCTAAGTTGGAATGGGATAGAGGTGATAATGAAGCTAGTGAGAACAATGTTAGAGCCATGTATTCCATCTTTAATGCCATTAGCACGGATGAATTTCGTATGATAGCTACATGTACTTCGGCTAAGGAGGCTTGGGATATCCTCCAAGTGACTCATGAAGGAACTAATGTTGTACAAAAGTGTCCAAACTTCAAATGTTGACCTCTAAGTTTGAGACAATTAGGATGGGAGATCATGAGAACTTTGGAGATTTTCATGCAAAACTGATGGACATTGTGAATTCTAGCTTTAATCTACGTGAGCCCATCCCTAACTCCAAAGTGGTTAGAAAAATTCTAAGATTTTTTTCAAAGAGATTTAGAGCAAAAGTCACCACCATTGAAGAGTCCAAGGATGTAGATTCCTTGAAAGTACATGAACTTGTAGGTTCACTCCAAACCTTTGAAATGACTCTTAGATCACCTAGGAAATCAAAGAGCATTGTCTTGAATGCCATTAAAGAAGAGTCCTTAGGTTCCAAAGGTGAGGGTGGTGAGAAAATGTTGAATGGAGATGTTGCTAGATTTGTTAGAAAATTCAAAAAAATACATTACGTTTAGGAAATATAAGAAGTCCAAGGAAAAATGCTAAAAAAATAGAACAATTCAATGGGAAAATCAAATGTAAAAGACAAAAGGAAAGACAAGAGTGTCAAAAAGGACCTTGAGGTTAAGTGCTTCAAGTGTGGGAGAAAAAGGCACTATACCACCGAATATCCCTCAAAGAAAAAATGAAGAAATCCATGCAAGTCACTTGGAGTGACACATAATCATGTCAATCAAGTGAAAAAGAATCCAATGCAAGTGATGAATGCACCAATTTCACAATCTTTATGGCAAGTGTCATTGACTCAAGAAAGAGGTTCTTAGTGAGTCTTGTGAGTTAAGTGACTCTGATGGTGATGAGATGAGTTTTGACTCTACATATGAGACTTTGTACAAGGAATGCTTAAGTCTTAAATAGGAACAAGTTGAGTGGAAGGCTTCTAAAAGAAGTTTAGTCAATGAGATTAAGACTCTAAAGGGAGAGAAAAAAGTCTTTGCTTGATAAGATTGCCTTTCTTGAGAATGAACACTTTGACATAAAGAAAATATGTGATGAATTAAAGAGTGAAAATCAAGTGTTTAAGAATGAGTTGTCCTAGGAAAGAAAAGTCACACCCTAGCTCTAAAAGACTTAGTGATTTGATCAATTCAGGAAGAAAATCATTTGACAAAAGATGCTTAGGTTTTGTTGATGAAACTACTACTCCAAGTAGTGGTAAAACAATTTTTTTTCAAGCCTTGTGAAAGAGTGCTTCCTAAGGAAACTCTCTCTAAACTAAAACTTCTTTGCACTCATTGCACTAAAATGGGACACACCGTTAATAGATGTTATGCTAGGATGTTTGAGAGTTTCCAAAGAAATTTGACTAATCTAATGAATAAATCATTCACTTTGAGAAATAGGTTGTTACAAGAAGGCAAGAGAGTGTTGAAAAGGGATTCAAATGTCCCTCATCATAATGGTTTCCAAGGAGGCACTTCCAATGGAATGACCAAAGTCAGAAGTGTTAAATAAATATGGGTGTGAAAAAGAATGAACTTAATTGCCTTGTTGTTCACACTACACTTAAAGCTAGTGAGTCACACTCATGGTAATTTAATAGTGGTTGTTCACATCACATGACAAGTAATAGATCATTTTTCACCAAATTCACTGAATTTGATGGAGAAAATGTGACTTTTGGTGATGGTTATATTGCTTGTGTGAAAGGGAAAGGTACAATTTATGCTCCCGACATCCCTAACCTTGAATAGGTCTTGTATGTGGAAGGATTGAAAGCTAACTGGATTAGCATTAGTCAAATATGTGACAAGAAGTTCAATGTTCAATTTTCACAAAATTTATGTAAAGTGTTTGATTTGAATGGAAATAGTGTGATGAGTGGATTGAGAACTTCAGATAATTGCTATGTTGTTTTTCAAAATCCTTTTTCTTCTTCATTTCCTTCCCTTGTGTGTGGTAGCTCAAAAGTTGAATCAATTGATTTGTGGCACCAAAGGTTGGGTCATTTAAACTTCCACAACTTGACGAAAGTTGCTAATAATGAAGTCATCAAAGGGATTCCTAAGCTTGGAAAACCCTTCAATCCTATTTGTGGTACTTGTCAAAAGGGAAAACAAACTAGAAGTACACATAGAAGAGTGGATGAAATTTTGACCTCTAAACCTTTAGAACTCTTACACATAGACCTCATGGGACCAATGAGAACTAAGAGTTTAGGAGACAAGAAATACATTCTGGTGATGGTTGATGATTATTCTAGGTATGCATGGGTTGCATTCCTAAGAGATAAGAGTGAAGCCTTCATAAATTTCAAGGACATTGGATTGAAATTCAAAATGAAAAGAGGTATCCCATTGAAAGAATTAGGAGTGATAAGGGGAAAGAATTTGATAATTTCGATTTTCTAGAATTTTTTCATTCTCTAAGAATCAAACATGAGTTTTCAACCCTTAGAACACCTCAAAAAAATGGGGTAGTTAAAAGAAAGAATCATGTCCTTCAAGAAATGACCCGAATAATGCTAAATCAGCATGAACTTCCTATACATTTTTTAGTTGAAGCCATCAACACAACTTAATATACTTCTAATAGGATTCACTTATGTCCTGAAACTAGGAAGACTTGTTATGAATTGTAGAAAGGAAAGAAACCTAGTGTGAAGTACTTTAGGGTGTTTGGAAGTAGATGTTATGTCTTGAAAGATCATGAAAATCTTGGTAAGTTTGAGTCCAAAAGTGAGGAAGGGATTCTAGGATATTCCACCAAAAGTGGGGCATATAGAGTGTACATTTTGAGTTCAAAATGTATGGTGGAATCAATCAATGTGATTATAGATTATCTAGGATCAAAATCAAGAGTGTGATGAGGATAGACTTGATGTGTCAAATGATGTTGAATTGTTTGAAGAAAAATCTAAAGATGAAAAGCTAAGTGAAGAGGAAGAAAATGGATAAGAGCAAGGAAAGAAAGGAGATAGGGGAAGAATTGAGCCATAAAAAAAATAAAATAAGTCAAAGGTACTTAAGAACCATCCATTGAGCAATGTGATTGGGAACTATGAGGATAACGTGGTAACAATGAGACAATCCAAGCTAAATGAGATAAGTTATGGTTGCTATACCTCCCAAATCGAACTAAAAAATATTGAAGAAGCTTTGAATGATGAAACTTGGGTAGAGGCTTTTCATGAAGAGCTAAATCAATTCTCTATAAATATAGTTTGGTTCTTAGTGCCTAAACCAAAATATGTGAATGTCATTGGAACAAAATGGATTTTCAAAAATAAGATGGATGAAAATGGAATGATTTTGAGAAATAAAGCTAGGTTGGTTGCTCAATGGTTTAAGCAAATTGAGGTAATAGATTTTGATGAAACTCTAGACCCTCCATTTTGTACCTTTAGCACATGTCTTTAAGTTCACCTCTAGTGCTCCACAGGAATTCCTTGGTGGCCCATTGCTACTCATACTACTTATATTTTCTGAGCCACTTTGGAAATTTTGATTGAAGGGTTTATCCGGCTCCACATTATGACCTTGGCTACCCTTCAAGTTTAGATTAGGCTTCACTTAGGTGCACTTTAGGTTAGACTTAGTTAGACCCACCTAGTCTCACCCTATGTCCGTATAGGCATGCCCCGGCCCATTAGGCACCACCTTAGGTACTTTTAGACTCACTTTTTATATGGAACTTGGGCACCACCTTAGGCAAATAAGCATGAAGTTGAGGATCAGCCAGCAATCATTGAGGTTAAGACTGAAACGGCAGATTGAATTCTGAATTTGTCATTACAGACAAGATGTATGGTGCATGAATGAGAGAAGAGTAAACAGTGGAAAAATCGGAGGTTAGATAGTTTCATGATCGAGTGAAGCCAAGATGAAGCTAGGAAAGGGAGGTACGGGCTGGGCCATGCTTGACTGTCTGGCCCTATGACTTGTAGTGAGAGAGGACTAGATAGGTTCTGCATCACTTCTCTGAAAATCTTTTTAAGGATATCTCATTGAAGGAATTCATGCATGCATGTAATTTAGTTGAATCTCGAGCATGAGGGAGCACAAAGGGCCTTTCTTTGATTCCTTTTGCAGATTTTGTAAATCATGATGGGTTTTCAGACTCATTTTTATTAGGTGATGAGGACAAGCAATTGTCAAAGTGACGGACGATCGGAATTTTCTCTCTGGAGAGTTATCCAACTCTTCTGGGCTCTCTTTCTCGGCCATCTGTATCTGTCCGCCATCCTTCTTTCTCTCTCTCTAAACCTCCCAGACGGTTAATTAGTCGCCAAGAAATCTGATCTCATTATCCTAAACCTACTCACTCCGGACAATTGTACTGTACATAGGCGTCGACGCCTGAAGGTCGAAACCACCACTTCAGTGCCATGGACACGGGTATCCCCGACGGTGGAGGTTCAAATCCATTGCAGTCGGAGATTACCAGATTTTCTACAGAGCGTCAACCTAAAGCCTCCCAAACCAACCCTGATGATCTACGCCACCCCGGCTTCATCTCCAGTACAATCTAGTGAGTGTCATCATATGCTCCTCTATTCTACTATCCGCAACGACCGTCTACATCACAAGACCTTCTCGTCGATTACGCCTGATGTCGACCTCTCAATCACCTCCAAGTCCGATTCCAAAATCATGGACCACTCCAGAGTCACCGGCGACTTCACCAAGTCGACGCTAGAGTTCCAACGCAAAATCTTGGAGTGCTCTGGCTTCGGGAAAGAGACTCATGTGCCTCAAGCAATGGACTACCTACCCCGCGCCCCTCGATGTTGACGGCCCGGGAGGAGGCTAAATGTTTGGTGCTTTGGATGCTCTGTTTTCTGATACTTGTATTAATCCTAAGGACACCGACATGCTTGTTGTGAACAGTAGTTGGTTTAATCCCACGCCTTCCCTCTCTGCCATGATTGTGAATAAGTACAAATTGTGGGGTAATATTAGGAGTTTTTTAATCTATGAGGTCCATGTTGATACCCAATTGTTTGTTTCGGGTTGGAGGTGTTGTTCTTTTACTTTCTAATAGGTCTAGGAACAGAAAAAGAGAGGATTTTTTTTGGCAGAGAGAACACGCAAGAGAATTTTGGCAAAGAGAACACGCGAGGGAATTTTGGTAGAGAGAATAACAGAGGAACAGGCAGAAGAGGAATTTTTGGCAAAGATTCACACACGAGCAATTTTTTTCTAGAGAGGACACGCACAGGATTTTTTTAGAACAAGGGAATTTTTTTTGGCGAGGACACACACAGAATTTTGGGGAGCAGCAGAGGACTTCAAACATTAATCGGGCTGCCACCATCAAGAGAGTTTTTTTTTTTTTTTTTTTTGACACAAAACAGGTTAGTTTTCGCTTTCAATAGAGCATTTTTTTAGTTTAGATTTTGGTTCATTGTGATAAATTCTTTTAAATTTTAAGTCGCTCAATTTTTTTATTTCTCTTGGATTAGATATCTTTTTTTTGTGATTGTGGTTCATTAGTCCCATGCTAGTTTATTTTAATCTATATGATAGTTTAAATGTGTTTGTGATTTTAATCTAATTAGTTTTGTCTTAATTTATTCTTTAGTTTAGTTTTGATGGTTGATTTTGATTTATTAGATTAATTAATTAATTTTCTTAGATAGAGTTTAATTTCAATCTAGTCTAGTTTTAATTTATTCTATAGTTTGAATGTGTTTATGATTTTAATTCAATTGTTTGATTAAACCTCTTAGATAAATTTCATGTTTTTTTGTCTTAATTCCGATTTTAGTTTAGTTTTAATTTGTTGATTTATTTATTTAGTTTAAATGTATCTACAATTTCAATTTGATAGTTTAGCCAATCTTACTAGATAATGTTGATGTTTTTAATTCTAATTTAATCTAGTACTAATTTTTTTAAATTTGAATGTGGTGTTTTTTATTTCGTTAATTTTGATTCTAATCCATTTATATCTAATTTTTTAGTTGATTATAATTTTAGTTAATCACGTGTTATCATTTTCATGTCTTAAGTATGGTAATTTTAATTTTGATCCATCAATATTTAGTTTTAGTGTTTTTATTAATTAATTTAGTCAATCACATGTTATTATTTTCATATTTTGAGTATGACATATTTTGGTATTGATCTATTAATATTTAGTTTGAGTTTTTAGGAATTTTAGATAATCAATCTAGTTAATTGCATGTTATTGTCTCATATTTTTAAGATTGCTAAACTTTGGTTTTGATTTATCATATTTTGTTAGAGTGATAATTTACTTTAATTAATCCCAAATTATTATCTCCATATGCTAAGTTTGTTGACTTTAACCTTTGATTGTTTTTTTTTTTTTTAATCCTAATTCACGTGCTTCTTGAAATCTAGATGTTAGCCTTGGATAATATTTTGTTAGCTTGTTTGATTAGGAAGTCATAAGTTTGTTGCCTTAGTGATTGTTGGTCAAATCTTTTTTTTTGAAGGTCACTGGAAACCCATGAAGGTTGGCCCAACTCCCACCACTTTTAGTCGGCTCGATTGTCTAAAATTGTATTTTGTGAATTTGTTTTCCTTTGAGTTATCTATGTTTGATGCTTGAATATTGTCATTTGAAAATCATCTTTTTCCTATTTTAAAAAGAAACCTTTTATCAAAATGTTCCTCCCTAAAGTGTATTTCAAAAATTCATTTTGAGCCTTTAGAATCAAAATCTTTTTTTTTTTTTTTAATAATATGCAATCATATCTTAATCGGTTTACATCCTTCTCAATTTTCAATGAAAATTTTGGTTTTGAGTAAGACACGAATCCAAGCTCGTGGTCCAAAATAAATGGAATAATTCTAGGTTAAATTAGGGTATATCAATTTGGGGAATTGGTGAAACCCCTACATAAGAAAATCTTTTCAAAACTTTTTTTTGCTACCACCCTTGCTATTTGTTGTAATTATATTAATCTATTTTTTAGGAATTGTATACAAGATGTGTGTGATAATTGATTATTTCGTATATTATGATCATTTTTGCTATACTAATTAAACAAGCATGCTAGAATTTCTTATTTTATTATTTATTATCTAACCCCTCATGTCCTGAGGAAGCGTATTATGAGTTATCTATGCTATCTAGGTACGCTCCCTAACACCTACTTTCTAAATTCTGTAAATATGATTGTCATTATGAACTATGCCTATGTTTGATAGTGCTTGGGTGTCTAGATATTTGTTACATTGTTTGATTATTTATGATAAAGCACATGAACTATGCCTGTGTTTGATAGTGCTTGGGTGTCTAGATATTTGTTACATTGTTTGATCATTTATGATAAAGCACATGTTGGGTGATATACTATTTAAACTAACCATTGATGTTTTATGATAGTGCTTAAGAAGTGGTCCAGGTATGCACCCTAAATCTTCTATATGATTGTGATTGGTTTTCTTGTTAGGCATGCCATTCTTTTGAAATAACCTAGCCTACTTAGGTATCTATAATTAACTAATTAATTGTCACACTTCCCTTAACTTAGTCAGTAGAGACCTTTATAGGGCTTAGAGGGGTGCTACCTCCTAAAAATACCTTCCCAATAAGTAACCTGATCCCTAGACCTAGACTCGGGTTTTTCAAAGACATGTTTTTCCAAAAACTACGGAGTCAATTTTTTAGGGTTTTATTTCTTGTTTTATTTTCCCTTTAAAATAAAATAAAATAAATGGCGACTCCGACTTTTCCAAAATTAAATTTTCACCAAATAAAAAGCAAGTCTCGCAGATCGAGTAGGAGATGCGCGTGAAAAATGCAGGTCCACAAAAACCTTTGCTTTGGTTGCAAAACTTAAATCCATTCAAATACTCTTAGTTTTAGCTTGTGTATGGAAATTCAAATTGTTTCAAATGGATGTCAAAAGTGCCTTTCTTAACGGGATCCTCAATGAAGAAGTGTATGTTAAGAAACTCAAAGGGTTTCAAGACCCTTGGTATCCTAATCATGTCTATAGACTTAGGGAAGCTCTCTATGGCTTAAAGCAAGCTCCTAAAGCTTGGCATGAAAGACTCACATCCTATCTTCTTAAGAAATGATTCATGAGAGGGGGAGCAAATCGAACATTGTTCATTAGGAGAAATGATGAAGTGTTCTTGGTAGCACAAATCTATGTGGATGGCATAGTGTTTGGCTCTACCTCTAGTGAGTGTGCTTTAGATTTTTCCAAATAGATGAAAAGTGAGTTTAAAATGAGCATGGTAGGGAAATTGACTTATTTTCTTGGTTTCCAAGTGAAACAACTCAAGGATGGGATTTTCTTATCCCAATCCAAGTATGCAAGGGAACTTGTCAAGAAGTTTGGGCTTGAATCAATCAAACATTTTATGCCAATGCTTACCAACCTAAAGCTAAGTAATGATGAATTTGGAAAATAAGTAGAGGAAACATTGTATAGGAGCATGATTGGTAGCCTCTTATACCTCAATGCTAGTAGACCGAATGTGGCTTTTAGTATTGGAGTGTGTGCTAGGTATCAAGCTTGTCCTAAGGAATCTCATCTCATAGCTCTTAAGCGAATCATTAGGTACATTGTTGGTACTTTAAAGCTAGCTCTTTGGTATCCTTTTGACACCCATTCTAATGTAGCTTGCTACACTGATGCCGATTGTGCTGGAAATGTAGATGATAGGAAAAACACTTTAGGCGGTTGTTTCTATATTGGAAATTGCTTGGTTTCTTAGATGAGTAAGAAACAAAACTCTATTTTACTCTCCACAACTGAAGCAGAATACGTTGTCATAGGTAGTTGTTTTCAACTTCTATGGATCAAACAAATGTTTAAAGACTATGGAATAGATCAAGAAACTATGGTTGTGTTTTGTGACAATACTAGTACGATCAAAATCTCCAAGAACCCTATTCTTCACTCTAGGACAAAACACATTGACATTAAACATCACTTCATTTGTGACTTAGTTGAAGACAAAGTTGTATCATTGGAATATGTTCCAACAGAGGGTCAAATTGCAAATATTCTCACTAAACCTTTGGATGTATCTAGGTTTGAATCACTTGGAAGATCCATAGGTTTAAGTACACTCAGTTGACTTCCTCTAGATCTTGTCTAAGACATCTTCTTGCATATCTTTGAGTCTTAATTGTCTTTCCAAGTTCCTAGATTTCATCAAGTTGATGTTTTTTTTTTTTTTTTTTTTTTTTTTTTTGTCTTGGTTCAATTTTTCTTTATTTTCACCTGTTTTTCATCAAAAATACTGAGTTCATGTGAGTGATATGCTTATTCATCTTGCTTAAAAGTTAGATTGACTCATAATGATTTTAAAAGCTGCAAAATGTTTTTTATCTCCATGGTTTGATTAATAAGCATGATATTGAGTCCTTGCTATTTTGATTTGGTTAGATAAACTACAAAAGGTTAGCATCATTCTTTTTAAGTGAGTAAAATCTCATTGTTGGACCTTATGATTGCATAAATGGTGAATAATGTTCTTTAAAGTCTAAATGTAAACTTATGCCTATCTAATGAGCATTAAAAGAGAGTAAAGTCACTCGGAATTTTCTAGAGTCGTTTAGATTTGCCTTATCTTTTCATTAAAAAAAATGAAAAGAAAAGAAAAAGAAAAATATCAAGTTTCCTGAAATGGGTATGGCACCTTGGCAATGTTTCAAGTATAAATAGCCTCCATTGCAAAATTGGGATATCCCTTATGTTGTTATGTTGTAAAAGCCTCCTTAGTGATCCTCAAGTCAAAAATTGATCCTAAGGGTGAAGCTCATGTTTGTGTAATCATCTCAATGCTCAATGTAAAAAGCAAATGATGTATGGATTCATTTTAGGGGATGTAAATAGGTCGTGTTAAACAGAAATTCGGCCAAGAGATGTGCAAATTGACTTCATGGAACATCATCTTGAATTTCTCTAGGAAGGAAGAGTGTCTTGAAAATGATTTTTTTTTTCTTTATAGGTGGATATAGGTTTATAAGTGGAAAGTAATTAACATTCTCACTATTTTATGGTGTCATGAGTGAGTCTTCTTTGTGTTTAAGCTTCCTTGTTAAAGTGTTGATAATCATTCATTTTTTATCTAGTCATTTGATAAATTTGGAAGGTATCTCAATCTCTATACTTATTAATTTCGTCTAATGTTAAGCTCTTGGTAGCATTTTTAGATCAATTTGAATTCAATACTAGCTCATTGACTAGAAGGTAAGTGTGTCATCCTCATGCTTCTTAGCTTTGTTGTCTCATTTTTTTAGTCTTTGTAAAGCTTCTTGGTGTATCTTTTTTGAGCTAATATCATATTTTTTGCCTAAGTCACTTTTCAGTAGAATGTCGATTGATTTGCTAAATTTGTGGATCAATCCACTATGTGCACAGTCTTGTGACCAAGAACCCTTGAACGAAACCTGGATTGATCCACCAAGATTGACACCACTTATGTCTTTGTAGAAAATTTCAATTTTGTCCCCAGCTGTGTACTCTTGCTTGTAATTGTTTGAGGGGCATTTTTGTATTTTAAAGTCAAAAAAATTAAAAATTTTGAAAAAGTCAAAATCCCCAAAAATGCATTTCTTTCTTTCATTTCTCTAAAAAGCCCTAAGTCATTTCTTCCAGAGAAGATAACCTTTCTAAGTATTGGAAAAGAAAGAAATAAAAAAGGATAGGTTTTCGGGGCCAAAAGGCTCAACCGGTCGAGGCTATGGCCAACCGGCTCAACCGGTTGGGGAACTGGTCGACCGGTTACCCTTGTCCGGTCGAGGTCCGGTCGAGGGAGCAGAAAAATCTTCTCTCTCTCCCAGTAGCTTGTTCTTCCCGGTCGAGCCTCACCCTCGTCCGGTCGAGGTCCGGTCGAGGTCCGGTCGATGTTCGGTCGAGGCAACGGTAACCTGCCATGCATTAATTGCACCAACGGCTAGTGATCCGGTCGACCCTTTGCTCGTCCGGTCGAGGCTACTTTTCTTCTGTTTTTGTCTCCCGAGCTTAGAAACCTATAAATTTAGAGCTCCTCTTCATTTATGTCTAAGAGAACTATTGCATTCAAAGCCTACCTACCTGTTCTTGATCAAAAAGTTCTCCATTTCTTTCTAAGTGCATCAAACCATCAATTGCATATTCTTAGTGCACTCTTACAATTCATCCTAGCTTTCTCTTGTAACTTGAGCCATCCTTAAGCTAGGTTGAGAGTTTCATCCTTGTATAAACTAAGTGTGAAAGCCTTCAAGTGGTTCAAATCTTGAAGTGATTGTGTAAGAGCCCATTGGAGCCGGAATCCAAGTGTAAGACGATTGAAAGCTTGATTGAAGCATCAAGTTAGTGGAACCCTCACTCGGTTAGGAGGTTGAGGAGAGTGGACGTAGGCAAGGAAGGGCCGAACCACTATAAACCCGAGTTTGAATTCTCTAACCTTATCTCTTTCCTTTATTTGTTTTGTGCATATATTATTGTGTGGAAAAAGATTTTGAAAAACCCAATTCACCCCCCCTTTTGGGTATTTTCCTTAATTAATTCATAGCCTTGTTTTATCAATTGGTATCAGAGCTAGACCTCTTGCTTAAGACTTAATCGTCTAAGAGGAAAATGGCTATTTCATCAAGCTCAACTCAACCTGAAAATTGTTCAAAACATAGAGCTCCATTCTTTACGGGAACCGACTATCCTATTGGAAATCTAGAATGACTTGGTTCTTACAATCAACTGATTTAGATGTATGGGATGTCATTAAAGATGGCTCAACTCTTCCCACTAAATTAGTTGATGGAGTTTTGGTTCCAAAACCCAAGAAAGAATGGAATGAGCTTGATAGAAGAAATTTTCAACTAAATGCTAAAGTCGTTTATACTTTGCAATGTGCTATGGATATGAATGAATACAATAGAATATGCCAATGTAAATCTGCTAAGGAAATTTGGAGATTGCTTGAAATAACTCATGAAGGAACTAATCAAGTGAAAGAGTCAAAAATTAATATACTTGTCCATAACTATGAATTGTTTTCAATGAAAGAAACTGAAACTATTGTTGAGATGATTACTAGGTTCACTGAAATTGTCAATGGCCTTGAAGCATTGGGAAGGGTCATAAATGAATCTGAAAAGGTGATGAAGATATTGAGGTCTCTCCCTCAAGTGGCATACAAAGGTCACCGCTATTCAAGAAGCTAAAGATTTGACCAAGCTACCTATGGAAGAACTCTTAGGGTCATTAATGACCTATGAAATCAGTTTGACAAAGCAACTACAAGAAAGTGAAGACAAAAAGAAGAAAAATATAGCTCTCAAGGCTACAACCAAGGAAGAAGAAGATGTTGAAGAAGAAAAACCAAGTGAAGAAGATGATGATTTAGCTCTCATCACAAGAAAGCTAAACAAGTACATGAGAGGTGAAAGGTTTAGAGGGAAAAAGTTTATCTTTAGAAGAAATCCCTCAAAAAGAGAATCCTCATCACATGGTGACAAGGAAAAATGGGAAGAGAAAGGAGATTTGATATGCTTCAAATGCAAAAAACCGGGACACATTAAATATGATTGTCCTCTCTACAAACTTGAAGCCAAGAGAAGAATGAAGAAGGCAATGATGGCTACTTGGAGCGAGAGTGAAGAATCTTCCAAGGAAGAAAAGGAAAAAGAAGTGGCAAACATGTGCTTCATGGCAATAGATGATCTTGATGAGGTAAACTCTTACTCTAGTGATGAAGATATGCATGCTATTTTTGAAGAACTATATGATGATTTTGAAAAACTTAGTTTGAAAAATAATTCTCTTAAAAAGAGAATTCAAGAACTTGAAAAAGAACTTGAGGAAGTAAAAGAAAAGTTTTCGATTGATGAAATCTCTAAACCCATCTTGAAAAAGAGAATGAGATTTTAAGAAATGAAAATGAAATCTTGAAAAAGAAAAATGAATGGTTGACCTCCTCTCTTTCAATTTTCTCTTGTGGACAAAAGTCCTTTGAAATGATCTTAGCAAGCCAAAAATGTGTTTTTGACAAACAAGGACTAGGATTCAAATCTTCAAAGAACCAAAAGTATTTTAAAAACTATTTTGTAAAGAATCCTCAAGTAAATGTCCTTCCACTATTTGTAACTTTTGTGGAAGAGGAGGGCACATTAGTAGTACATGTCCCTTAAGAAATGGTGCTCAAAAGAATTCAAATGCTAAGGTTAAAAGGTTTGGGTTGAAAAATCCAAAGTCACTAACCCTCAAGGACCCAAAAAGACATGGGTACCTAAATCAACTTGAATTCTATTTTGTAGGGCTCAAAGGAGGATAAATGGTTCTTGGATAGTGGGTGCTCAAGACACATGACGGTGATGAATCCAAGTTTGCCTTCCTTACAAAGAGAAAAGGAGGATATGTCACCTTTAGAGACAATGCAAAGGAAGAATCATTGGTCAAGGTACATAGGTAATGGTACATCCTCCTTATTGAAAGTGTTTTATTAGTAGATGGTTTAAAACACAATCTTTTGAGCATTAGTCAACTTTGTGACAAAGGTTTTAAAGTAATTTTTGAAGCATCTCATTGTATCATCAAGGATATTCAAAATGACAAAACCATCTTCATTGGCCATAGATGTGAAAATGTATATGCTATAAATATTTCAAAATATGATGGCCATGATAGATGTTTTTCAAGCATGCATGATCAAAGTTGGTTGTGGCATAGGAGGTTGGGACATGCTAACATGGACCTCATTTCCCAACTCAACAAAGATGAACTTGTTAGAGGCCTTCCAAAATTAATTTTCAAAAAGACAAAATTTGTGAAGCTTGTCAATGGGAAGCAAATCAAAAACTCTTTAAAAACAAAATTTCATCTCAACATCTAGACCTCTTGAATTGCTACACATGGATTTATTTGGTCCTTCTAGGACACCTAGTCTAGGAGGAAAATCTTATGCTTATGTCATTGTGGATGATTTCTCTAGATACACATGGGTCTTGTTTTTAAGTCAAAAGAGTGAAGCTTTTTATGAGTTTTCAAAATTTTGTAACAAGGTTCAAATGAAAAAGGTTTTTCAATCACTTGCATTAGAAGTGATCATGGGAGAGAATTTGAGAATTTTGACTTTGAGGAATATTGCAATAAGCATGGTATCAATCACAATTTTTCGGCTCCTAGAACTCCTCAACAAAATGGGGTAGTTGAAAGGAAAATAAACTCTTCAAGAAATGGCTAGAACCATGCTAAATGAAAACAATTTGCCAAGTATTTTTGGGCCGAAGCGGTAAACACTCTTGCTATGTTTTAAATAGAATATTGTTGAGGCCCATTCTTAAGAAAACTCCCTATGAGCTTTGGAAAAACAAGAAACCCAACATTAGCTATTTCAAAGTCTTTGGGTGCAAATGTTTTATATTAAACACCAAAGATAATCTTGGAAAATTTGATGCAAAATCCGATGTTGGAATTTTTCTTGGCTACTCAACTTCAAGTAAAGCTTTTAGAGTTTTCAATAAAAGAACCATGGTTGTAGAAGAGTCCATCCATGTCATTTTTATGAATCTAACAATTCTCTTCAAGAAAGAGAAAGTTTTGATGATGATTTAGGATTGGAGACCTCCATGGGAAAATTGCAAATTGAAGACAAAAGACAACAAGAAGAAAGTGAAGAGGATCCCAAGAAAGAAGAATCACCTTTGGCACTACCTCCTCCTCAACAAGTGCAAGGTGAATCAAGCCAAGACCTTCCAAAAGATTGGAAGTTTGTCATCAATCATCCACAATATCAAATCATTGGTAATCCATCAAGTGGGGTAAGAATAAGATCATCCTTAGAAATATTTGTAATAATCTTGCATTCATCTCTCAAATCGAACCTAAAAACATAAAAGATGCTATAGTTGATGAAAATTGGATGATTGCTATGCAAGAAGAATTAAATCAATTTGAAAGAAGTGAAGTATGGGAACTAGTACCAAGACCTTCAAATCAAAGTGTCATTGGAACCAAATGGGTCTTTAGAAACAAAATGGATGAAAATGGCATCATAGTAAGAAATAAGGCAAGATTGGTAGCCCAAGGGTATAATCAAGAAGAAGGAATAGACTATGAAGAGACTTTTGCCCCCGTAGCTAGAATGGAAGCAATTAGAATGTTGCTTGCTTTTGCATGTTTCAAAAACTTTATTCTATATCAAATGGATGTGAAAAGTGCTTTTCTAAATGGTTTCATAAATGAGGAAGTATATGTTGAGCAACCACCCGGTTTTCAAAGCTTTAACTTTCCAAACCATGTTTTTAAACTCAAAAAGGCACTTTATGGTTTGAAACAAGCACCTAGAGCTTGTATGAAAGGCTTAGTAAATTTCTTTTGAAAAAGGGTTTTAAAATGGGAAAAAATTGATACAACTCTTTTCATAAAAACCAAAGAAAAGGATATGCTCCTAGTTCAAATATATGTTGATGATATTATTTTTGGAGCTACTAATGACTCTCTTTGTGAAGATTTCTCTAAGTGTATGCATAGTGAATTTGAAATGAGCATGATGGGAGAACTCAATTTCTTCCTTGGACTTCAAATCAAGCAACTAAAGGAAGGAACCTTCATCAATCAAGCAAAGTATATAAAGGATCTTCTCAAGAGGTTCAACATGGAAGAAGCCAAGGTGATGAAAACTCCAATGAGCTCATCCATCAAGCTTGACATGGATGAAAAAGGTAAATCTATTGACTCAACTATGTATAGAGGCATGATAGGATCTTTGCTTTATTTGACCGCTAGTAGACCCGATATCATGTATAGTGTATGCTTGTGTGCTAGATTTCAATCTTGTCCTAAAGAATCTCACTTAAGTGCCGTTAAAAGAATTCTTAGATATTTGAAAGGGACAATGAATATTGGTTTGTGGTATCCTAAGGGTGATAATTTTGAATTGATTGGTTTCTCGGATGCCGATTTTGCCGGTTGTAGAGTTGAAAGAAAGAGCACTAGTGGCACTTGTCATTTCTTAGGACACTCACTTGTCTCATGGCATAGTAAGAAGCAAAATTCGGTAGCTTTGTCAACGGCTGAAGCTGAGTACATAGCAGCCGGTTTATGTTGTGCACAAATCCTTTGGATGAAACAAACACTTAGTGATTTTAACTTGTCTTTGAGCATGTTCCTATCAAATGTGATAACACTAGTGCCATAAATATTTCAAAAAATCCCGTGCAACACTCTAGGACCAAGCATATAGAAATTAGACATCATTTTCTTAGAGATCATGCACAAAAGGGTGACATTACACTTGAATTTGTAAGCACAAAAGATCAACTTGCCGATATTTTTACAAAACCTCTAAGTGAAGAACAATTTTCCGATATTAGAAGACAACTAGGGGTCATTTCTCTTTGATCTGATGTTTGTTTAATGAATTCTTGTTGGAAATACATTAGGATTGCATAAATTTCATCTCATACGCATCATATAGCAATCCCTTAGGAAATAGGTCAATTTTTGACCAAAAATACAAATTCTCGTGGCATTGGACATCAAAAATTGGGGATTTCAACTGAAAAGGGCAGGGGGAGGATCACAAGACAAGAAAATGCAAGAAAAATTTGGAAAATGAGAACGTTGATCGTTGACCAAGCGGTCGACCGGTTGGGGAATCGGTCGACCGGTTCGTCGGGGCTAGGAATTTAAAGAGCCCCCGCGCATCAGTTTTTTCCACTGTTCTCTGGTATTCCTTGAAGCCTCTTCATCTTCCCGCCTTCAGAGACCTGTTTGGACTGTTCCTTGGACCGATTTCGGGGTTTTGGAGTGACTTTTGAAGAGATTTTGGGGCTAGGGTTCCATCTCTGGACGGATTCGGACTTCAGATCTGGACTGGCTCCTCTCTGAGTGCGCGGCATCTTCTGGTTTTGCTTCTTTCCCGCGCGCCTAGGTTTTATTCGGGTTGGTCTTCTCTCTTTTCCTGCTCTCTTCATTTCTCCAAGCTTATCTTCATTTTTGGATTTGGATGGCTCCTCGAAAGGAGACGGGTGCTTCCAGAGCTTAGGGCAAGCACCCTGCTGAGCCCTCTCAGCAGCCTGAGCAGACCGAGGCTCGCCGAAAGGCGAGATACGACACCGCCCTCTTCGGCTCAGTTGAGGATTATCAACGGTACAAGGCGCATTTCGCCAAAAGAAAGGTGGTTCCAGGGAGAAACATCAATTTCTCCCAACTTCAGAGCCTCGGGTTTGAGGGACTTTTCGTCAGGATGGGATGGCTGCCAGTTGTGATGATTTCTGAGCCTATTTATCCGACCTTAGTGCGTGCATTCTACTCCAGGATGGCCTATGGACTTGGAGGACCGATTAGGACCACTGTCCGAGGAGTTGAGATTGAGCTGAGTCCGGATAGCATCTACCGCATCCTTGACATTCCTCCTGTTGGTCTCCCAGTATATGAGGCCAAGGCATGGCCTACTATCCCAGGGTTCGAGCCTAGCGAGGCCATTCAGAGACTATGCGGACTTGCAGTTGCCCATGGGACGGGCAAACCTTCAGCACACAGTCTGACCGTGCCTAGCCGAGTCCTTCACCATATGATATGCTCCATCTTATTGCCACGTGGAGGACATCGGGATGAGGTATCCTACTATGAGGCCTTTCTTGTTGACTCACTTCTTACCGGGAGGCGGATACACGTAGGATATGTGATGATGAGGCATATGATGGCCTGCTGTGAGAGTACCACACGTGTGCTTCCTTACAGCCGCTTCCTCACTCGTGTCTTCAAGGATGCTGGGGTAGACTTGAGTAGAGAGACAGAGTTTGAGGCACCCAGCATATATGACACTTATGACGAGCACTCTTTGGGACGCATGAAGCTTGAGAAGGCCCCCGATGGGTCATGGGTTAGGAAAGCCGAGCGACAGGCCCGAGGACATCCCGGAGTAGAGGAGGAGAATGAGATCAGAGAGATGGAGGATGGGTTGGACCCTCAGAGGGGCTTTGAGCAGACAGGACCCGAGCTTGACATTCCGCCTCCACATCAGTCAGAGGGCATTCATGTTGAGGCTATCTTCTCCGAGCCTATGATGACTGAGCCATCCTTCGCCGCAGGCCACTCATCTCAGCCGTCATTTACCGAGCTACCATCTCAGGCTCCTCCGACTCCTGATCATCCACCTTGGATGGATTTGTCGGCACAGATCAGCTCTCTCGGGTCTCGTATGGAGGAGTTAGCAGTGGTTCATGATACTCGCTTTTATTCCATGGAGGATCGCATCGATCAGTATCAGGCCGGCTTTACTTCTCAGTTTGAGCATCTTGTACAGAGGATTGAGCGTCTTGAGAGCCGCCAGGAGAGTCAGCACGAGGAGATGATGGCTTACCTCCGCTCTGTGTTTCCACCACCACCTCCTCAGCCTTGATTCTGTTTGGGATCCCCCTTCGTTTCTTTTTTATGTTGCCAAAGGGGGAGATATGTTAGGATAGGGACATTAGGAGACTTTTTCATTTCCATGCATATCATACTTATGCTTTCATGTACTGTTGCTCATGCTTATATATGATATGACATTCTTATTGATTCACATTGTCTTCTCGCTTTAAATTTCCTAAATTTTGTGTTGATTATTCCATGATTGGTTTGAGGGGGAGATTTCTTTGTCTCCTAGATAACCAAGGTTTGTCATCATCAAAAAGGGGGAGATTGTTAGCCCAAGGGTTCTCCTAATCAGGTTTTGATGATAACAAACCATGGTTAAGTGACTAATTGTTTTAAACTGTTAAGAATCTCAGGCTTAATCTCAAAAATTCATCAAGGACCAAACGAATACGGGATCGAGATCATTTGGAAGACTTGTAATCATAGGAAATGAATGTAAGATGATAGCATGAGTGCACTTAGGATGTTCATACCTTTTCATGCATCTTAGAAAACTCGGTTTATTCTCTAAAACTTGATTTTCTTTAAAACCCGAGTTTCATCAAATATACCTTAGGCAAACTGATTCAAAATTGGCATATTAACTCTCCTAAAGACCTTGCCTAAGTATTGGAAAAGAAAGAAATCAAAAATGATAGGTTTTCGGGGCCAAAAGGCTCAACCGGTCGAGGCTATGGCCAACCGGCTCAACCGGTTGGGGAACCGGTCGACCGGTTACCCTTGTCCGGTCGAGGTCCGGTCGAGGGAGCAGAAAAATCTTCTCTCTCTCTCCCAGTAGCTTGTTCTTCCCGGTCGAGCCTCACCCTCGTCCGGTCGAGGTCCGGTCGATGTCCGGTCGAGGCAACGGTAACCTGCCATGCATTAATTGCACCAACGGCTAGTGATCCGGTCGACCCTTTGCTCGTCCGGTCGAGGCTACTTTTCTTCTGTTTTTGTCTCCCGAGCTTAGAAACCTATAAATTGATAGCTCCTCTTCATTTATGTCTAAGAGAACTATTGCATTCAAAGCCTACCTACCTGTTCTTGATCAAAAAGCTCTCCATTTCTTTCTAAGTGCATCAAACCATCAATTGCATATTCTTAGTGCACTCTTACAATTCATCCTAGCTTTCTCTTGTAACTTGAGCCATCCTTAAGCTAGGTTGAGAGTTTCATCCTTGTATAAACTAAGTGTGAAAGCCTTCAAGTGGTTCAAATCTTGAAGTGATTGTGTAAGAGCCCATTGGAGCCGGAATCCAAGTGTAAGACGATTGAAAGCTTGATTGAAGCATCAAGTTAGTGGAACCTTCACTCGGTTAGGAGGTTGAGGAGAGTGGACGTAGGCAAGGAAGGGCCGAACCACTATAAACCCGAGTTTGAATTCTCTAACCTTATCTCTTTCCTTTATTTGTTTTGTGCATATATTATTGTGTGGAAAAAGATTTTGAAAAACCCAATTCACCCCCCCTTTTGGGTATTTTCCTTAATTAATTCATAGCCTTGTTTTATCAGTTACAAATCCTTTATGGCAAAGATTTCATGGCTTGTGCTTT
The DNA here is from genome assembly GCF_004353265.1 of Vitis riparia. Classification (NCBI taxonomy): domain Eukaryota; kingdom Viridiplantae; phylum Streptophyta; class Magnoliopsida; order Vitales; family Vitaceae; genus Vitis; species Vitis riparia. The sequence continues at coordinate 1,609,706 of NC_048440.1, forward strand.
AGTTTTAGTGTTCAGATTAGAAATAGTTGTGTGAAGGTTCCAGACTATGTTCATTCAACAATTTTGTCCAAAAAATCTTTCTGACAAAGGTTCTATTTTCCCTGTTCTACTGGTCTTCAGTGTATGTGTCTTCAAAACTATGCCTCCAAAAGGTCGTGGGAGCAAAGCCCCTATTAAAGGGTCATCTTCTAGGACCCACCATGGTGATCAAGATGAGAATTTGCCTATTAATCCACCTGTTCAGCCTCCCATTATCCCTAAGGCTCCTACGAAAACTTCCATTTGCTGGGATTCTTTTCAATACTTTCCCAACAAAGTTTTGTAAAGACTTTTACACCAAGGTTTATCGTCACAAGTTGGTAACTTATTCTTGAGAGACAACTATATCTAAACTCATTTAACGACACACCAATTCCAACCCTATTTGCAGAACTAGATTGGCTTCCTCTAGCAGGCTTCATTGGGACTCTGTGTGTTCCTATTGTCCGTATGTTTTATTCGAATATTATTGAACATGACCTAGATGAGTCCTATCTTAAATCCAGTCTCTTTGGAATTGTTGTTAAGGTCACTCCAGAGGTGATTGCTAAAGTCTTAGGCATCTCATTGGTTGATGCACCCTCTGTGAGTGGATTGGAAATCACTTCTGATCTGTTGAATAAAGTTTTTGTTGATTTATGGGGAAAGGTTTGAGGTCAATTAGGCTCAGTTATTCACATTGGTAGCATATCTCGTCTTGCATGGGTGTTAGCAAATTTTATGACATTTTTAGTTTATCATTCCTCTCACTGAGCACATATTTGTAAGAAATGATGCATTCTCTTATCCCGAATTCTTCATCGGGAACCCATCAACCTAGCCTCTTGCATCATAGATGAAATGATTGTTCGAGGAGATTCTTTCGTTTCTAAGAAAGAGGTTCTTCCCTTTGGCATTTTAATCATAAAAATTTGCCAAAGAGCTGGGGTGAAATTTCATATAAATTTTTCATTCCTCAAACCAATAGGTCCTATTAATACCTCATCTTGGAATCAAAGCTAGAGACAGATTGAGGGTGTCCTTGGTCTTAGGAAGAAAGTATGTTGTCGTAAAGCTAAGATCAAAATTGGTGAAAGTGACTCAGATTCAATTGTAGGATCAAGTGTCTTAGCTCAACTTTGTGCTAGGTTTGATGCATTAGATGAGAAAAATTGTTCTCAATCCACTTTGTTCTCTAAGTGGATTTCCCAACTTCAATCTCATATGGAAAAGGAGTTCTCTCTAATTGATGGACAAATGCTATGCAACATGGATCAACTACAAGTTCTTGAAGATTTTTTCCACAAGCATGTCCCATAGCCTTGTTTACAACTAGTTATCTTTTAGGACAACTTAATTATGGTATCATGATCGGTTTGCTAGTTTTGGATACTTTGCTAGTTTTAGACAGCTCACAGGTGATCTTTGTCTCTTGCTGGGACAAAAAGAGGGAGACATTATACATGGATGTTGCTATATTGGATACTTGATGTTGATCGTGATTAGGTTTTTTTTTTTTTTTTTGTAAATACTTAATATGATGATCATGATCATTTTTTGTATAGCTGTGGATATTTGACATGGTACTGAATGCATGCTTGCTATTTTTAAACATGTGATCATTTTGAATGGATATTGTTCTATGTTTGAAAGTCGATATATTTGGATATTCTTGTGACAATTCATTTCAAACTTGTGGAGTTTCTTGGTAATACTTGCAAGTGCTATTAATGGTTTTCTTGATATTTAATTGCAGGTGTTGTAGTATCTTTAGTGTGAGTGAGTGAATGAGTGGCCTTGTATGAGAGTTGGGTGGGGCTTAGTTACTTGTACTCATTTGTGTTGTAAAGGATTTTTCTCAGAATTGTCAAATGGGGAAATTGTGAGTGTTTAGTTAGGTTGGAATTCCAAACTAAATTCCTAAGTGCCCCCTAACTCGGTTTTCCAATTCTTCTTCTGACTACTTGACCTCTAAAGATTAAGATTTTCGATGTTCTAAGAGACTGAGGTTTGTAATCGAGTGTGTGTTGAATAAATGTGAATCAACCCTATTTTTCATCTTTAAAAGAGTTAAGAAAGCTAGGAGAAATATTTTTTCTAAAAGACTTCTGTTTCCCTATTTTTGGATCGATCCAAGTGCAGAGGCAGATGATCCAACTAACCTGTTTTTAAGATCAAATTTCAGCCATCAGATTAAGGGTTTATTTTCTTTTTAAATACAAACTTCTCATATTTCTGGTTAAAAAGATTGTAGCAACCATGAGAAAGAGTTCCTCATTCCTTACTATTTTGAGGATGTTTGCATACTAAGAAAATCTTATCCAAGTTTTCAAAGAAAATTTTTAAATGGATTTTCTTAAAAGAAAAATGGGTTAGTTCCTTAAACATTCATCTCTCATTCTATTTAGGTTTGGGTAAAAACTAATTTTCTTCATTTGTGGATTCAAGAAGAGGTCGAGATCAAGCTTGGTGTGGTCTCCAAGTGTGCTCCAAAAGAAAAAGGTGAGAAGCTGAAAGTGAAAGGTACTAGTCAAGTGATCCGAGAAGGATTGGTTGGCTTGAGCTAAGTAAAACCTTGTATTCAGTTTTTATTTTTCACAGTGGATGTTTTCGATCAGTTATAGGCCCTTCGTTTTTTATCTCTTTAGAGGTTTTTCACGTTAAAATTCAGTGTCAATCGTGTTTCTTTCTCTCACTCTACCCTTTGATTTATTTTCAATTTTTGATATCATTGGGTGCTTGGGCATATATGTTGAATTCAAGAAATATGAGTTGATATAAGTTTGATTATCCATGGAATATCTTCAATAATTTTTCTATTCATTTTGGTAATAATATATTGTAGTAAATTGAAATGAGTTAAGGAGATAATTGTTATTTTTCATTAATTTTGAGGATTGTTGAAGCATTTGCATGTGAATTGCATTTATAAAATGTTGGAAGAGTATTGGTGTATACATACTTGCTTGTAGATTTTATACTTTGTTGAAAAGTTGTTGGAAAATATGTTTATTAACATTGAGAAATTCTAAGGTTAGGTAATCTTTGTTGGAATTTTCTTTTTTATAATTCAACAACACCTATTCACCCCCTCCTCTCTAGGTGTAGTCCATTATTGAGATTCACCTTTCATCCTGCAACTTCAATGTAACAAAATCAATCATGGCTTGTGTCTTTGCTTGGTAAATATTTTCAATCCAAACTCTTACAAGTTAAAAATGTATAATACTTGCATTAAATTGTCTCCAATTGATGTTGAATTTATTATGGGATTGAAGGCAAGAGCGTTGAAAATGGATATGAACAAAGATGTTAGTAATAAAAATGATTTGTGTAAAAAAAAATATTTTGATAAAAAAGGGTGATTGTCATTGGTTATCTAAGAAAATCAAATTATGGAAGATAGAGAAAGTGGGAATGATTTCTAAGTTCATTTTATATTATTTGTGTTGGGTGAATTATTATGTCCAACAATGAAGCTATTTGTCAAATGTTCCTTCTTATATCTTGTGGAAGACATGGTTCAATAAAGAAGATGAATTGGGCTGAACTTATATTGTTTTATCTTGTGCACAAAATCAAAGAGTTTAAGATAAAGGAACAAATTGGGATTTACAGTTATTTATTGTTTTTTATGGTAATGTCTTTCTATATAATTTATCTCATAGTGAATTTGGAATTTGTCATAAAAGTTTTTGTGAACTAACTATCTATCTTTTTAAAATATATTTGCAACTATTCAACCATGGGCATATATCATTGGAACAAAATTTTATATTTCTATCTACTCGATCTTCTTCCCGGATTGGTGCTTAAAGAGACAATGAAGTATTGCAAATGAAACGATGATTGAAAAAAAAATCGGTGGTTATGTAAATCCTAATGTAAGTTATAGTTTGCAATCTCATTGAATATTTCATTTTTTTTTTAGTGATTTTGAATAGGATATGTGTGATATATCCATTAACATATTGTAGGTGAAAATATGGGTCATAGAAAACGAGGGATGGGATGAAATTGACCAAAATGAGATGAGAATGAAGGGTGATATTGAGGAGGAAACTAAAAAAGATGAGAAATTGGAAACCCCTCCACATAAATATGTTCTTAAGAAAGTAAGTGTTACAATATCTTTTAACTTGTATAAATATTAGTAGTTAACCCTTATATTGTCATGTTATTAATCAAATTCATATATATCACTAGGTAGATGTTGGGAGCTTAATGGAGATGGACAAAGCATATGAACAATTGAAGACACAAGTATTTGATTTGTGTCATGGTGGGAGTAGTAGCAATTGTGAAAGTGTTTTTACTGTTTTTGAGGTCAAATACCAAACATTTAAAGGACTATTCATTTCTTCAAGAGAAAAACATTTGAAAGACAATGAGAAGGGAAGGAACAGTAATTTTCCTTCATGCGAGAGAAGTTTGGAAAAGAAAGAGAAAGGAAAAGAAAATGAACATTATGTTAACACTTTGTCAACTGACAAGTTATTCATAGAGAACTTGATTGGAAAGAAGAACAATGCATCTCCTGCATCATAAAGTACTCATCATTTCCAAAGAAAATGTTGATATTTTACCACTTTGAATGAAAAGACCTAAAAAAGATAATGGAAAGGTATATATAATCTCAAGATGTGTATTTTGGTTATAACTATTTATCCAATACATACTACATATATTTATATTAATGCCATTGTCCATGTTAGGAACTATTACGATCGCTATGTAGTATTCCTAGTCATGTAATGAAAACATGCATATCTAGCGAGATAAAACCAAGTAGATTCAAGGTATCCTCATTTGTACAAAATTCAGCGAAGATGGAAAAGCGTAAAGCATGTGAGATATAATACAAATACTCTAATAACATTTTCTCTTTTCTCAAACATGACATTTATAACTAATAATTATCCATTGTTTTCCATATAGTCAATCCCCATGTCTATTCAAGAACACATGGTGGATTCACAATCATTCAATATACTTGAACTCTTATTGTTGATTATGTTTTCAATAAATCGTTGTCAAGAAGGTTTGTAGTGTTTTCCACATTCATAGATATATTGTAATATTTTTAGGGTAATATTTTTTTATGTGTTAAAAAAAACATTTATGCTATATTGTTGTTGTAGTGAGCTTCTTGTTGACTTCAATCATGAACATGGAGTACATGGAAATTTCAAGTGTTTACGTCCTACACAAAATTTGTTGAAAGTTATAAGTACATATTTCATTCATATCAATTAATTGCTTTATGAATGAAATAAATGTTATTAAAGCTATTATGCACCACAGGTGATCAATTTAGAAGCATCGAAGTTTAATCTTTTTTAGAGGCAATTCATAAGAATACGAACTATAAGATGCTATCTCCCGATGACATTTTCAGTAAGCTCGTATTTTTCTTCTTGTTCAAGTATATATTAAGTACTATATTAATGTTTGTCTTATGTTATATGATTAGCAAATGATTTTGTTTGGGAATCCAAAACCTATACTTGATAAAAAAAAATATATAAAAAAAATATAAAAAAAAACATCAATCATGAGTAAGTACATTGTCGAATTAGATGATTCTGAGAAGGTTAGTAATAATTTGTAATGTTTATTGAATATATCAAAGTTAGAGCAAATATTATTTTGACCTAAAAAAAAAGTTTGACAATATCAAAATTTTCCTTCTTTACAACAATTCATTTCAATGCATGACGATTGTCTCAATCATTGATATTTATACATGATTAATTTTAAAAATTGTAATATTCAAATTTTGGATTCATTGCAATCAAGAAATAGGGACGAGTTTCGATATAATATTGTGAACTATTACAATCAAATTTCAAAATTGACTCAATATCCCACTACAAAGAGTCAATTGCACTCCAATACCCTATGTAAATACAACAAGACACCAAGTGTTCGGATTTGTGACCTACTATCCACTGCATGCAAACTCCCAATGAACTAGTGTTTATAATCTAACAAAGTAGTGTTATCACCTATCAAGATTACCTCTCAAATCCTTGAGTTACATATCTCACTTATTATGTGATCAATTGACATACTCTAAGTCCAATGAGTATAAATCAAATTTCACTAAAAGAATTACTATGGCCACAAATTTCATGATCACATGTCCTTTGGATCACCCAATGGGACACATTTTCTTAATCCCATGAGATATCATGGTGCCTCTATTGAGAATACTTGTCACCAACCTTCATCAACAGTGACCCAATCCATAAGGATATATGACCACTTTAAGGTCTCACCCATAGTCCAAAACCTTATGTTGATTTTGGCACAAGCTCAATATCCTCTCAAGGTTGAGAGTTCATGCAATATAGTAGCTTAGTGAATCATAACAATTGATAGCCTTGCATCATGATTCACTGTAGGTCTTGTCCAATATGCATCACATACACTAGTGCACTCACCATGGGAAACCCATCACGACATCCAAGACAAGTCATCCCTCCAATTAGGAAGTGGTGCTTACAATCTCTACTAAATTGCTTAAATCCATGAACCAATTATGGGCAAATTATCTACTTACAAGGAAATCATGACTTGTATCTTCTATGCAACTCCTAATGCACCCAAGTCATGTACAATATAAGATACATGGGTTGAATGTTCAAATCAACATCAATATACCAAAGGGATAGCAAGGGGATAGTTAAGTTTAACTTTGTTGTTCTCATGTCTTGCTTTTAGGGGCTCAATCTCAACATTACACAATTATTAACACTTTGAAAACTAATCAGGTTAAATTTTGTCAAACCTTCTTCAAGCTTGATGATATGGGGAAAGATGTTTTCCAGTTCTCTATTGATTGCCCACCTTCAGTTCCCACCCAAGACAGGTTAATATTAATATATGACTCACATGAATATTGTTTATCCGAGCTATAATGATCACATCCTTTTGCTAAGTTGGTTTGCATTTCTTTTATTTTTATTAGGTGGGATTGTGGAGTTCATGTGATTAAACATGTGCAGACATTCAAAAATGGTGATCCCATCAAGGCCTCTACCATATCAAGTTCCACTCAAATACGTTGGCAAATAGCAATTAATTTAGTATTAAACAAGGGAAATAAAGAAAAACAAACTATTTTGGCTATTATTTTTACAAACACATCTACTAAAGCAATACTAGATTATTATTATGAAATTTATCGTTTTTTCAATTTTTGTCATTTGCATCTCCATATATGGTCATTTTGATGGGAAGAGGTAGTAACATTGGAAAACCATGTAAAATTCATCGTAATTACCATTATGAATCAGTTAATTTTTCCTCAATCCATAAGTTCTTTTTCCTTCAATCCAAAAATTGCATAATACCCTAAGTTAGAACATGAACAAACACAAGTATTGATTTCTATCTACCCTAACTTATTTCATTAAGGAATAACAAAAACCATGCACATCGTTTTCATACAGAGTATTGTTTAGATCCCCACCATGACATTCTATTGTAACAATTTCTTCATAATGTTGAAATAGCAATTCTTGCACATTGACAATCCATGGTTAAAATCTACACCTCCAATTTCATTACAAGTAGTTCAATATTTTCATTAAATAATGCATAATAAAAATAGTACAATGTGCATTGGGAGTGAGTATCAATTGACTTTTGTGTGAGCTGGATGCATTTTGTCGATTGATCGACATATCGATAAATGCATTTCATACTATACAATGAGTATCAGTTGACTTTTAGATGTACCAATAGCATTAAAGTGATCAACTAGTATTAGAAGTATGATCGATTTCAACTAGCAGTGTATACCGATTGAGCAACTACATTCGACCAGTGTAATAAAGGTCGACCAATTACCTCTAACTACTATGATATGCATTTTTGGCAATGACTACCGATTGAAAAACACAACCTAATGGTTAAGAAAAAGTCTCTACTGATAGACATTGGTGATTCTGCTCTTAAGTTCATTAAAAAAATGGCGAATGAAAGAAAAATGATAACATTTTAGCTACTTTTTTTTTACCTAATATAAATTTTTATAATTAAATTTATGTTTAAAAATGATTTCTTTTTTCCTCATATTGAAGGTTGGAGGTAATTATATTATAAAAATATATATTATGCTTTTGTTTAACATATGAATGGTGAGTCATTGATCTTACCTTCACAATGAAAATTGCAACTTTAAGGCAACTTTATCACAAAAAATGTGGCCAATTAATTATATTAAAATGTGAAACTATATCCAAATTATATACATGAATGAATTTACCATTTTCAATCAATTAAATTGAATGTAAGGGAAATTGAATTACATTAAAATTTCTCGATTAACACCCATGGCTAATTAATTATATTAAAATATGAAACCATATCCAATTTGATATAAATGAATCAATTTACCATTTTTTATCAATTAAATTGAAAGTTGGGAGTAATTGAATTACATTAAAATTTCTTAATTAACACCTATGGCTAATTAATAATATTAAAAAGTGAAACTATAGTTCCCAATTGATATAAATGAATGAATTTACTATTTCAATCTGAAAGTAGGGGGAAATTAAATTACATAAAAAAATTTCAATTAACACCCTATAGCTAATTAATTATATTAAAATATAAAATAATATTCAAATTGATACAAATGAATCGATTTGTCATTTTCAATCAATTAAATTGAAGGTTGGGAGGAATTGAATTGCACTAAAATTTCCCAATGAACACTATGGCTAATTAATTATATTATAAAGTGAAACTTTAGTTCTAAATTGATATAAATGAATAAATTTATCATTTTCAATCAATTAAATTAAAAGTATAGGGAAATTGAATTACATTAAAATTTCCCAATTAACTTCTATTGCTAATTAATTATAGTAAAATATGAAACCATATCCAAATTCACATAAATGAATGAATTCACCATTTTCAATCATTTAAATTGAAAATAGATTAAAACCTAAATATATTAAAATTTGTCAATTACAAACATACCTAATTATTTAAATTAAATAATGAAACTATATCCACATTCATATAAATTAATCATTTCACCATTTCAATAATTTAAATTTATCCAAATAAATAAATAAAATAATAAATAAATAAATAACATTCTTCCCATGGTCCATGGTCAACTGAAATTGGATAGCCAACTTAAACCCTCAACCCATCCCTTGAACATCACGACACCCCATACCTGGAACATGACCTCAATAGCCAAAATCCCAATCTATGGCACCTAAATGAGCTTCAACAATAGTGACCGACAACGAGAAAGAGAAGCGGTTGGTGGTAGAGGAAAATGTTAAGGTCTGGAAGAAGGCCACATTTGATAGAGGTATGTTCACTACCCCAAATCTGGCACAAAAATATAATCTTCATTTCGCGAACAGGAGTGTTATCCTGTGTAGGAACATAGATTTCTCACAGTTAGGTTGTTTCTAGTTTGATACACTTTTTTCGAAAATGGGATGACTACCTATCGTGTCCATGCAAAAGTTAGTTTTTCCTAAGGTTGTGACATGTTTCTACTACAACATGAAATTCAAATAAGAAAGACCCATTACTACAAAAGTCAATGGTATAGAATTAAAATTTAATGTTGGTGAACTTTGGAAAATTTTAGATATTCTGAACAAACACTTGTGTTTATATGAATCAAAGAAGAGGTTGAAAGTTGATGGTTTCAAACCTATAGAAGTTGTATAGAGGTTATATGGCTATGACAAAGCCATTAAGACTGGTAGACCAACAGCTCATGTCTTAACTGTGTTGAGTAAGGTTCTATAGCACATGATTTCTTACATATTTATCCCCAAAGGTGGGCATCATGATGAAGTTTCATTCTTGGAGGCGTTTTTGGTTGACAGCATTCTAATCGAGAGGAAGATTAGTATGGGATGTATCATTTTTCAACATATGAAAGTGTGTTCATTGAGTGAAGATTTCGTCCTCCCATATGGAATGTTTATCACAAAGATTGTAAAATTCTTCACTATCAATTTGCTCCAAGAGCGTGACAATAAAAAGCTTAAGTCCTTTGATATATTCAATCGGGAATCAATGCATCATATGCATTTTGCTTAAGAAAGATGGTTCATGGGGAAGGAAGTCTTTTGTGGATCTTGTAGATGTGGATGTGGTTTCAATTGAGGTGTCATTGGAGAAGAAGGATGACAACCACGATATGGAGGCACCCAAAACGAAATTGCCACTAAATTACAAAAGAACAATGGGACAAAAGTAGAGGTCGTTGCAGATGATCCTTCTTATACAGCTACGAAAGAGGTTGAGTCTTCGAATAACTTGAATACCAAATCAACTTCATTTGTAAGCACTTAAAGGAAATGACATTGCAACTGATGGATAATTGACATCTTTGGAACAACACATTGATAGGTTCGACAAGGATTTCAAAGCGAGTTTGCATATTCTACGAGACCAGCATGAAGAGATGATGGCATTTCTCAGAGCCCAGTTCCCACCTCATGACCTAGCCTAGCATTGACCCCTTCCTACAACTTGGAGTTAATATATAGTTACCAAATTTTGTTTTTTGTTTTTTTTTTTTTTTTTTTTTGGACAATTTGGGAATGTAATGGATAATTTGTATTTATCATGTGGTCTTCTTACTTATTTGGCCACTGATAGGCCATTGACATATATGGATGATATATTTACCTTTATATTGGGCATAGCCTTTTTGGGACGTTAGTTGTTAGTTTTGGATGTATGCATTTGATCGGGTTTTATTTCCATTATGTTTGGCTTACATGGATGATATAGTTACCTCTTCATACATGGATGACATATATGAATTTTTTTTATTTTATTGATTTTACCTACTCAAGTGGAAGTGATGAAGCTACAAGTGTTTCAGCGGATGCTTCAGATGATCCTCCATGATCGAGCAAGAGGCAAGATATTCATGAGGAAGTCAATGTTATACCAATTGGGTTAGGAATAGGATGTTTACAACTTAAGGTGAGCTATATTTTCTTTTTCTATGTTATATATCTTGCAATTTAGTAGAAAAAGGTGTTTACACTTCAAATGAGGATACTGTCCATTTTTCCTAGGAATGTGAGGCTTCCCCTAATTGAATAATTTCCATGTGTACTTAATGAGAATACTATGCTATAAACCTTCTATTTTGACTATCTAAGTTACATGATGAAACATAGTCTATTTTAGGTACCAAGTGGTGTGCTACTTTAGTAGGAGAATTGTTATTACGGCCATATAATTGAGAGAGCAACAATTTATGATTTTGTTTCTTATAAGTGTATATGGGATTTCAAGCTATGCATTTCATCGAATTATATTGCCATAATATTTTAAAGTTTCTTCTACTAAATGATCGTTTGTTATTGCATATACTTACTTGGTATTCACCTTTTATAAATAATTTCTATTTCGATTTATTCATTACCTAATATCTTATATTCACTTTCCAAACATCTTCACTCTACTTTCTTCACATTTTGTACTTTTTACAGTTTATAGAATATTTTGGTTGTTTGTTAAGGATCTTATTTTTCACGAACCCTAAACATTGTCATGCTTAAGGAAACAAAGAGGAATATATCTGACAAGAGGTTTGTCAGTAGCATGTGGACTACTACAAATAAGGAATGTGAGGAATATTCCGACTTGTTGGCCATTGGGTGGGGTAGTGATTAAATGAATGTTCTCATGTGGAAAATGTGATAAGAGAAAATTTGATTGAGATGGTTAGTCATTTGCAATCAAAAGCAACTAATGATTCAAGTTAAAATATCTCATATGAAGAAGACTTCTGTAAGAATGATGGTGAGTCAACACTTAATTGGCCATTATGTTATTTGATTAAATGATTTTAGATATAGCTTCCTATTAAAGTAGTATATATTCATGTTGTTGGTACCAAGTAGTTGGGGCTTGAGGTTTTTGAATTGACCCCAATATGAACAATACATGAATCTAATGGCCCATGGCAAAATCATAAGTGATCTTGTATTTGTCTGATCTAATTGTATTCTATGTCTATAAATACCAAAAGCATGAAAAGACATAGAACATTGTAAAGATTGTTTGTTTGCAACTTCAGTGTAGATAGTTATGTTTCAAGACTTGTGATTTTTGTTGTTATTTGATAGGTATATTGGTCATGTTAACAAAAAGGTTTTAATTAGTGAAAGTGTTCAATTGATGATATGTAGGAGATTGGTGGACTCCAGTTAACTTGGGTGTGACATAAAATAGATATGATGAAAACAAATCAATTTTTTTGTCAGTGGGAACCTCTAATGTTCCCATTGACCATTTATGTTACTCCTTTAAAGGGGTTGTAAAAGTCCAACAATGCAATACTTTTATGACTAAAAGTTCTAGATTTTCTTAAATCAAAATCTATTCCATGCTACATACCCAAAGCCGATTGTCAGTTTCTGTATATTTTAATTGCCTTCAATATGAATATAGCCTTATGAAGTGTACTTATTGACTGGTGGAATATCTCCTATACGATTATTCTGCAATTATAATGTGATTATTTGATAATTCAGTGCTTTTAAGAGGAAGCCTCCTATGGCTCTTGTTTCAATTTCCAGGGAAATAATATTATGTTTAACTTTGCAGTTGTTTTCGAAAATGGTAAGTTGAATGAGAATGCAACCATTTCATGACTTTCATTTTGCTTTTGTAGCTACATTTATAGTTGCCCCACCCTACCAATGGTGAGCAACTCCATCATGGCTGAACAGGTATGGAATCTATGTTTTATCCTTCCAATGGCAGTGGCATAAGGTTGGGGAAAATCATCAATTTGCAAATATAGTAAGAAAAATGTACGAAACCCCACACTCTTTGTACCTTCCCAAATATGCACTTCTTTTAATTTAAAAAAAATAATTTAAAAAAAAATTAAAAATTGAACCTCATATGGCTTAGATATTGATTAAATAGGTCATTTACACTTCGGTGATATGAAATTGATGCCCGAAAAAATCGAAACCCATAAATACTAAAAAATTAGTAAGGGTACGAAAAATGTGAGGTCACATTTTCGTACTCTCCTGAATCTTCACGTTTAAAAAAAAAATGGATCTCATATGGCTTGGATAATAATTAAATAGGGTAACTACACTTACGGGGTTGTGAAATTGATATTCAAAAAAATCAAAATCCAAAAATAGTAAAAAATAAAATAAAATTAGCAAGGGTACGAATCCTCACATTCTTTATAACCTCTCAAATCTCCGCTTCTTTGAGTTTTTAAAAGCCTGAACAGAAACAGCAAACCAGCAACATATAAGTAAGATTTCTCTCAAGGAACATAAGATAGAATCAGACATCTTATGTTAGTGAGCTGCAGCTGTGCCCTGTGTGATGCAGGAACACAAAAAGGAACACGGAACTTGGGTGCCCAAACAAGAGCCAAATAAAACCGGAGGCTCCAGCCCCAACAATTCCATCCATTAATTGTATCAAAAAAAGGAATTGTACGTTCTCAAGGATTTGATGTCCCTCAGATCCTGAAATGAATTATAATTTAATGGTGATTGATAAATAAGATAGAATAGGTTTGGCTGATTATTCGTGCTGCTAACACAATATTTAAAAGCAATCAAGATCATAAGAAATAATTCCCAAACATGAATTTATTTGTGTCAATGGCAGGTTTACAATTTCTGAGAAATGATGTTTTCATCTTAAAGAATGTTCCCATATTTTCTTCAGCTGCCACAGTTTATTTCAAACACCTACACCTCTCTTGTCCGACGGGCAACATTCAGTGCCACAGCCAGAAGGAGCCTATCTTTCATTTTCTCGACAAAACGAAAATAAGCATACCGCCATGAATTCTTGATTATCAAAGTGCCACAAACTCCCCAGAATCCTATGATGAATCCCAGTCCCATGCTAACAAAGAACCATGGCAATTCAGAGTCATCTCCCTCTTCATCATCTTTGTCTTCTCCTTTCCCGGTTGGAATTGTTCCATTGTTGTCATGGCACTCTGTCGTTAGAGGAAATCCACAAAGTGCGAGGTTGCCCTGGTAAATAGACGAATCAAAGGTTTGAAACTGGTTGCCTGTTGGGATTTTCCCAGACAAGTTATTGTGTGCCAGATTCAGGTGAGCCAAAAAGGTCATGGAAACCATGGTCATTGGAATTCGACCAGAAAGTTTGTTTCTTGATAGGTCTAGAGTCTCCAACCACTGCAAGTTTCCAATATTTTCTGGTATAGTTCCCCCCAAATTATTGCTGGACAAATTCAAGGTTCCCAGTTTCAGAAGGCTTGTTAGTTCTATAGGAATCTCTCCTGATAAGCTATTATTGGACAGATCCAGACTATTCACAAGGTAGAGAATGTCATAGTATTCCAGTGCTCTTCCTTTTGCAACAAGTTTCAAGCTTCCCTCATACCGTGCTAGATCATCATCCGAAAGTTCAGATTTGAAGCCACTCAAGTTCCCAAAACAAGGAGGAATGAATCCTGACACATTGTTGTGTGAGAGGTCCAGTATGTGAAGCGCGGAAAGGGCACATATTTCTGAAGGAATTTTACCGCTGAAGAAGTTGGACCGCAAGGCTAAAATCAATAGGGATGACATGCTTTCTCCTATCCAGGATGGAATGTTTCCAGAAAATTTGTTATCACCAAGATCAAGGCTTTCCAAGGCACTGCAGTTTTGCAGCTGGGAAGGAAGTTCACCAGAGAGATTGTTATCGGATAGCACCAAGAATCTGAGTGCCGTGAGGGAACCCAGTGATCTTGGTATTGTACCTGAGAGGCTGTTGTTTGACATATCTACAATATACAGGGAAGGCATCTTGTTCCAGAACTGAGGAATTTCTCCAGATAAATTATTATTAGAGATAACCAAGGTGATCAAAGCCTGTAGATTACCTATGGACAAAGGAATGCTACCATTCAGAGAGTTCCGAGAGATATCTAAATCTGTCAAAATGGGCATTACTTGACCGAAGTTCTGAGGAATCGGTCCAGAAAATAAATTATCCCTCAGATACAGTGTGCTTACATTAGACGACCACAGTGGGAGAGGACCATCAAAGAGGTTTGAACTCAAATCAACATTGGCTAAGTAGCTGAACACTAATGAGTTTGGAACTCTGCCACTTAATTGATTATAAGCAATGTCGAGTTCACGGAGCTGCAAATCCAACTTCCATAACCAATCCGGTATAGTGCCTGAAATTCTAGCATTATTAAGCACTACAGTGGTCAACTCATTTTGACTTCTGAGCCAGGTAGGAAATTTGGGACCCAATTTACAAGATCTAAGGTTGATGTATGTGAGTTTGAAAGGAGGAGCCCAGTCAGAGGAGATGTTGAAAACCAAAGAAACATTTGGAGAACTTCTAGTAATCGACAGCTGCTTTAAGCTTGAGAGGTTGGCAAAATGAGCTTCTGTTATGACACCTTCCCATGAGTTCCCATTGAGCTCTAGCACGACCAGTGATGAGAGTTGTCCAAGGCTGTCTGGGATGATCCCACCCATTTGATTCTGCGAGAGGTACAATTCCTGTAAAGAGGATAACCTCCCAATGGATTCTGGAATTGAACCGCTGAATGAATTAGACCGTAATTGAAGGTATCTTAAATTCTTAAGATGCCCCAATGAATCTGGCAGGTTTCCAGTCAGTTCATTGAATCCCAAATCCAGATTCTCTAAGGTGCTGTAAGAGCATGCAGATAAGCCATCGAGGAACTCAGTTATCTCACCAGAAAGTTTGTTAACAGAAAGAATCAATGTCCGCAAATAGCACAAATTTCCCAGTGTTCTCGGAAACTCTCCTTCAATGTTCGAATTCTGGGACAAATCAAGTAGCTGGAGAGAAGTGAAGTTTTGGAATGCATCTGGGAGTCCACCTTGGAGGTTGTTGGAGTTGAGATCAAGGTACACAAGGCTACTGAGATTAAATAACCAGTGAGGAATGGTGGAGTCAAACTCATTGTTTGAGAGATCAAGAATGGAAAGAGAAGTAAAATTGAGAAATGGAAGAGAAAGAGAAAGGTTGGAAAGTTGACAGTTGGGCATGTGCAACTCCAGAAGAGAAGGTAAAGTATTAATGGTCTCAAGCCAGTAGGCTGCAGCCTCGCTGAGATCAATACCTCCCAAGTTAAGGTACTTCAAAGAAGAAAGGCCTGACAGCCATTCCAGGCCATTCTTGTTTGGTTCGATAGAGTATGTGTTCAGATCAAGGTAGCGCAAGTTTGAGAGGTTTGCAATATTTGGAGGGATCATACCACCAAAGGATGCTCCAGAAAGATTGAGATATCTCAACTTCCCAAGTGATCCAATGAATTTAGGAATTTCCATTCCCCCAAAATTATTCATGCTGAGGTCTAGATAATTCAGATATTTCAAACTGAGCAAAGAATGATTGATCTCACCACCCAACTCGCTAGCTGTTCCATCGCCCTCCAAACTGTTTGGGAATGGGTTGCCAAGTTTGAGCTTGATGACGCGTCCAGTCCTGTTATTGCAGCTAACTCCTCTCCATTTACAACAATCTTCTCCGACCCAAGATGACAGCCGACCGGAAGGATCTGCGAGGCCTTGTTTGAACTTGAGAAGTGCTTCCTTCTCAACTTCTAGGCAATCCATGTTCTGATTGGCATCACATGAGCTGAGTTTAATTGTTCCTTGGGACAAAAACCCAGATAGTAGGACGAGGGAAAGAAATTGAGTAATGATATTGCACATGATTATGTTATGATCAAAGTGTATGTAAGAGGAAAAGTTTCTCTTCTATGCAACAGAATGCTGAATTAATCTACTTATAGAACAAATTAGGTGCCTGAGGGGAAGATTTAGTTGGTTGATGTGGTTAGGACATTTGACCCCCACATGGTGGGTGCGAGCAGTCAATATGGAAATGCTTTGCCCTTTTTGAGACGCTAGAATGTGAACATCTTTATAGGTTACGATGTGAACATTAGAAACTCTACGAGGAAGTGTCGACATTCAATACCTTGTTCCAAAAAGAGGAAGAAGTTTCTGATATCCTCACCAGCTCCTAACTTGAGAACTCTATTCCCATTTGACATTATCCTGATTCCTGACTGCTATAGCCTAAATTCGCTATCAGTGATAATGTTAGCTTCTTTATACACATTTATGACTTATGATCTTGTCAAATAACAAACTACGACAGCCCGACTCCTGGTGGGGGTTGTTAGCAGCCACAATAGAAAAATTGAACGGGGTAGGGAATTTCAGCTGTTCAGCCTTCCTGTCCTTAATGAAAATGTCTTGTCTTCTTTGTTTTGCAGTGTGCCCTCTTTGACACGCTAAAGTCTGAACATATTCTTTAATAGGTCCAGATGTGGACGTGAAAACTCTACTAGAATATGTAACAATGTCATGTTCTAAGAGGAAGAAAATTTCAGACTTTAGGCATCTGGAGCTGCCGGCCTTGGTTTCGGTTGCTAAAGTCTTGCTCCTATTTTGGTTTAGAAAAAGACGCATAAGTTTAATAATTCAAATGAAATTAAATATGTGAAGAAAAAAACATCCTTTCATATCTTCATTTGCTATTCTAAACTATTGACTTGTTTTACTCTATATTCCCCTTTAACACAATTCTTACAATTATAGCCAAAATTTGCTATAGAATAAGAGGAAATGTGTTTGTTTATCAAAATGCTTACCTATCATCTTGTTGAAAGATTTATTAATGTCATAAATATTTTGCATGCCATTAGAATTATTTATTCAAGACCCTGTATTTTCATTAGTAGGAACATTTCTGAATCACTTTCAATCTTCATCTGCCTTATATCGCCTCCTCTTGGCGGTCAGAGACCATCTCTCAAACCGATACTTCCCTCGAAATCAAACCTAGTATACGTCAAAAAAATAAAATAAAATAAAATAAAAATTACATAGAATGCATAGTGACATTGAAACACATGTTGCATTTGGATGGTACTTGGAAAAATCAAATGGATATTTTCAAATTGATCTATAGACATGAATTTACAAAGTCATGTAGAAAATGAACAATAGACAAATGCACTAGTACCATTAATCATAAAAAAAAAAAAAAAAAAAAAAAAAAGGTAGAGATGAACATGCACAATAACAACAATTAGTGTATAGTTGTTTTGACTACACTGGTCTTGGAGATTGTCTTGTGTTTATGTACCCTATATAGAGCAAAAAAGCATAGGAACCCATAGGAGAAGAGAATAACAAGTTGGAACAAGTGTTCAAGGTGGCTAAGACATAGAAGGCAAAGAGGGTAATTCTAGAGAAATTGGAGAGGAAATACGACAACCCAAATGGGGGAAATGAAGACAATGAAAATGAGGGAGTTTCAACCGTATAATAATAAATACATGATACATGAACAATTTATTAAATTTTTTCTATAAAAAAACTTATATCATCTTCAAATATTAATTTAAAAAAAAAATAAAATAACCATTAAAAAATGACATATTATTGTCAATTGAATACACATTAAAAAAAAATCATGTTTAAAATTTAGATTCAAAAAACAAATTAATTCAAACCAATTTTTTTGTATTTATTTGATTTTAATTTAAATCTTTTTTATTGAATAAATTAAGAATGAAAAATTAAATAACGATAAGTTGTTAAAAGAGAATCATTATCTAAATCAAGTTTTTTTATTTTTAAAAAAAATAATGATAATTTTTTAAAAAGAGAAACATTATATTAATTAAGTTTTTAAAATAAAATCATTGTCTCGATCAAGTTTTTTTTTAAATAATAATAATTTTTGAGAAAAACATTATTTAAATTAATTTATAGGTTGTCAAGAAACATTATCTGAATTAATTACATATAATAATTATAATATAAGCGCATATAATACAAATGATAAGACTATATATTTTTGGGGGAAAAATGTGTTTAACTACTTCATATTTTTATATATAATATAGATTTAATATAGATAAGCAACTCTCATCCATTTAAATTAATAAAGAAATAAAATATAAATATCTAAACTTTTTAACCGATAAACTTTACCAAAGTCACTTTTTTTAATAATAGATAATGTTTTCGTTTTCTTTCTTTCTTTCTTTTTTTCTTTTTTTTTTTTCTTTTTTTTTTTTTTTTTTTTTTTGGTTATCTTTGAATTTTTCTACCTAATACTCCTATTATAAGACATACATTTTTATAATAATTTAATTTTCTTCCAAAAATTTTTTATGGACAGTCAAATGTAAAAGGGAAAAAATTATAATTTTTCTTTAATTTTATTTTCTTATATTTTTTTCTCTTTATTATTAATATTTCAAACTTGAAAACTCTAGCGAAGTAATTTTAAATCTACTAGACAAGATAAGATGATTAAACATACACCATCATTGCAAATTATCCCTTCTTAGAAACTCATTTTCTTTTACCGTGTCATCTATAACTTGTAATATAATCACTAACTAAACTAATCTTGTTTTAAGCTACAATTATATAGTCTAGAGTGCGATCCTTCAGTCATTAAACAGAGCATGGGATGTCAACTTTTTGAAGGTATGTTTTATATATTATGTAACTTAATAATTTAACTATGGTAAAACTTGTTAATTTCTAATCCTTTAGTAGATTTTGTTTATAAATTAAATTGAAAATTTTCTAAATACTCTACATCCTACTATTAGTCCTTTCTTCCAATTGAAATAATGATATATATTTTTAAAAATTGTTTTTTTATTAACTTAATAGCTTTTTTCATATATGTAACTTTTTTGCAAGAGAAAAAAAAAATAATTCAAATCATCGCAAACATAAACAACTAGTTGGAATAACCTTTTGTAGACCCCAAAAATTGTCCAAATTTCATTTTTACATTAATTTTGAGCTCAATTTTATCCTTAAATTTAAATCCCAATTACATATAATATATTTTAGTTTACTTACACCCTTTAATTCTTAATTTTTATTATTATTATTATTATTATTATATCTTATATTTCTTTTTCTTCTTTTTTTCTTTTTCTTTTTTCTTTTTTCTTTTTTCTTCATTTTTTTTTTCCTTTTTTTCTCTCTCCTCTCTCTTCTCCTCCTACCCCCAAGTCATGGAGACACACCCCTCTCCTCTCTTCCTTTTTCTTTTTGCCTTTTTTCTTTTTCCCTTTTCTTTCCCATTTTTTTTTCTCCGTTTTTCCTCCCCAAACTTCCACACAATGCCGAGAACCCATTTTCTCCATTTGTGCTTCTCTTCCACTTTTTTTCCCCACTAAAAACCTTTCCCACAAGCTCTCCACTGCCACACGCTCCCCACCTTCTTTTCCCCATTTTCTCATATTTTCTTCTTTTCCTTTTCTTCTCTCATTCTTCTTCCATTTTCATTCTCTCTCACTACCACTCACCGAAACACCTCACAGAGACACGACCTTCTCTCCCTCCCCTCTTCCCCCATTTTTTTTCCTTCCATTTCTTCTTTGTTTGGCTACTCTTCCTTCCACCGGGAAGACTACCGACGAGTCGTCGTGGGCGAGGCTCTACCGACCAGTGACCCCTTCCCCTTTTCTCCAATTCCTTCACATTCCCATCACACCCATTTTCCATTATTATTATTTTTCTTTACTTTTCTTGATCTGATTCTAATAGTAATTGTTGTGTGTAAGATTTGAATTATTATATTAATATAAAATTTTTGAGTTTTGTTAATCAATATGGAATTTAGGATAATTTGTTGGTGGTAAATTAATATGAAATTTTGAATAATTTATCGTCAATGAATTAATTTGAAATTTGCTAAGTTGGGTTAGATTAGTTGATAATTTATATGATTGTGCTAATTTGGACATGGTATAATATTATGATATATTTTGGATGTGGGTTTGCATATTAAATTAGGTTGATTTTGGTTGTGGATTTAGGTTTGTATATTAAATTAGGATTGAATTATAGGATATTAAGTTTAGGTCTAATGGAATTTATTTTAATTTATCATGTTTGGGGTTTAATTAATTGAGTTTATATTTTAGTTATTAATTTGAAAATTTTGGATTGGGCCCTATGACATGTGAGATATTTTTGTTGAGTTATATTTGCTAATTTGGGTCCATCTTGATTGACAAAATTTGTTATACTAATTTGAAATTTGAATTTGGGTTTGAATATCTATTGTGTATTTTATACATTTATAAATATTTATATTTGGGTTATTTTTGTTTTCACATGGGCCCATTCTGCAATTATGTTGGTTAAGTATGAATTTATGATATATGGAGTATAGAATTTCACGCAAAAAAGTGAAACTCAAAAAACTGTAGGAAGACATTGAGCTTGTTGTAAGCTTATTTTGGTACATATTTGATTTCAAACTTATATTTGGTTTTATTTCTATTGGTTTTTGTAAATATTTGTTTGTGTATATTTACTTGTTATGTACAAAATTGAATATCGAACAAACCGCAAATTTTGTTTAAATAAGATGAATAATTCAATAAATATATTTTAATAAAATAATAATTTTAAAATATTCTTCTTAATAAAAGAAAGTTTTTTATTAATTAAAATTCAGAAAAATGCTTTTAGAAAAATCCCAAAAAATTGTTTTTAATAGAATTTGAAATTTTGTTTTTAATAGTAATTGTCCAAAAATTTCTTTGTTTGATAAAAATTGTCCAAAAATTGTTTTGTAAATAAAGTTGTCCCAAAAATTAATTTTTAATTAAAAATTCTTTTGCAAATAAAGTCATATTTTTTTAATAATTTGTATAAGTCACTTTTCTTAAATGAAAATAAATCAAAATACTATTTTTAATAAAATTGTAAAAATTCGTTCCTTTATGGTAAAAGTAAGTAAAAATAATTTTTACTCCCAAATTAAAATTTTGTAATAAATTCTTTTGATATAAAAAGTGTAAATAACTTGTTTTGAAAATTAAATACAAATGAAATTGAATCAAATCATTAATTGAAAATAAATTAAACTTCTTTTTTTGTAAATACATAAATTGAAATCACTAATTCAAAATTGTTTTTAATAAAATCATTTAAAATTTCTTGAAAACTAATTCTTTAAAATATCTTTTTTTCTAATTAGTCCAATAAATCAATTTGCATAATTTTATTGTCATTTGTTTTATACATTCTTGTAATTTTATTTTGTCATCATCTTTGTGTATATTGTTTCGTTCCTTTAATCTTAGTATTCATAGTTAATTAATTAATTGTCACAATTCTCTTAATTCGTTTAATAGAGACCATACGTATACGGGCTTAGAGGGGTGTTACGACTCACCATCATAGCTTTCCAATAAGTAACTTGACCCCCGAATCTAAATTCGATTTTTGCAGACATATCTTTTCCAAATAAGGAGTCTTTCTTTCTTATTTTGTTTTTCCTTTTAAAACCAAAATAAGTGGCGACTCCAAGTATTTTTCAAAAAATCAAATTTTCACCAAATAAAAAACGAGTATCGTCGTCGAGTGGGAACACACGCAAAAAACGCGGGTCCACACCCTTAATAGTAATTATAATGATAATTGCTCAGAATGTATGCAAGAAAGCAACTAAATTAATTTATTAAAAGAATACACTACAACAATGTTAGAATAGAAAACTTATAAATTATGGCACAATTGTGTTTGTTGTAATTTTACATAAATGGTGACTATAACAACATATTTTGTATGTTCTATCTATTTTTCTACGAGTCCATCCACATCTAATATTATAACATAACCTTACAAAAATAAAAACTTAGGTGGTGTTTGTTTTTTTTACTTAACTCTAAATATTAAAAAGTAAAAAAAAATCAACCTATTATTTTTTCCATTTAAAAAAAACCAAATATTTTGATTTTTTTTTATTCAGTAAAAAATTTATACTAAGTTATGAAAAAGTAGAAAAATAAATGATCTAAGCAAATTACTTTCAACAAAAAGATAAAAAAAACAAACGCCTTCTTGCATATTTTCCCAAATTGAACATTAACACGGAGTGTTTACATATTTCTATTCTTATATTCAATGCATCCAACAAAATTGTGCATTGCCTTTTCCTTTTAACTTAAAAACAGTAATGCAAATTTGATTGAAAAAAATAATCATTGGAATAACATTGTATAATTTTAAGTATCTCAAAAGGGGATAATTTGCTTTGATAGCAATTGATATCAAATTTTATAAAATAATAATTTATTTTTATTTATTTAAGAGTTTTAAAAAAATTTTAAAAATCAAAAATATAAGTTTACCACTAACAAACTAATTTTGTACATGAAAAAAAATAGAAAGAATAAAAATTAGATAAGTATGAATTTTAAATACATTTTATAAAATATTTGCAGGTTTTTTATTTAATTTTATGTCATGTTTATAAAATTAAATTTATTTAAATTCTAATATATAATAATAATAATAATAATAATAATAATAATAATAATAGAATGATTTTTTTTTTTTTTTTTTTGCATAATTTTGCATTTGAGATTTTATTAAATATTTTTTTGGTGATGGGTTTGTGTTTGAGTTGATTTTGAGATGGCATTATGACCTTTTACCACAACCACGTTGTCCAAATATCAAATCCTTTCATCGATTGGATTTCACATAATTGTCTATAGCTCTATTGTGTGAGTGGATAGGCAATGCAAATGAAAAAAACCACGATCTAAATGCTAGGTGTGGCCTCCCTACTTACACAAATGTTATATACAGACTAAATAGGAAGACATGGATTATTTGGTGATGGGTTATCTTGGTTTGATTTGGAGATTTTTTTAAAAAAAAAATATTTGAATTAGGATTTTTATGTTTAATAATGTAGTTACTAATTTACAAATAACTATACAATTATTGAAATTATATATGTTATTTAATTATTGATAAAACTACTTTTTTATTTAATATATCATTTGGGCCTGGTATGATTTGGGCTTTGAATAGATTTGGATTTTCACACCTGGTATGATTTGGGCTTTGACCCATATTTGGATTTTGACAGAGATTGAGATTTAGTTTGAGCTTAATAACATGGGGACGTGGATATTGAAACAAATTGACGATATATTAAATATTGAAGAAGATGCTTCAGACTTGATTTTGAAAAGCTCAGAACTCATTTTTGAAATTTTCTATTTATCCATCTCTTAATTTTTAGGATAATGATTATTATTATTATTATTATTATTATTATGAGAATTATTTCCGACTTCAGGATAGAGAGTGTTGGTGCATGGTCAACAATGTCCTTTCCGACTAGCTTCCTTCAGCTTACCATTTACTCGAAGGAAGCTAACCAAAAAGGAAAT
Source organism: Vitis riparia (assembly GCF_004353265.1). Classification (NCBI taxonomy): domain Eukaryota; kingdom Viridiplantae; phylum Streptophyta; class Magnoliopsida; order Vitales; family Vitaceae; genus Vitis; species Vitis riparia. Next base: position 1,633,986 of record NC_048440.1, read on the forward strand.
CGGTGGCCATGCACCAACAGATGGGTCAAAGAAACAAGGAAAGCTGAGGAAGGCACTTAAAAGCAGTATCGTAGGAAGCCCATGGGATGAGAATGCATGCGAACTGAGGATTATGTCCCACTTTCTATGGTTCATTCCAAGGGCCTATGGTGATCTGGATATGTCTCATCCATGGCCCATGAGCTATTGTCTTTAAGAATCTCCAGCAATACGATAAGGAGAATTTAGAGTATTTATCAAAAGTCAAAACGTTTTTTAAAATATATCTTAAAAAATAGTTTTTAATTATTCACAAGAATAAAATGCTATTTGGGAGTCAAATATGATAAGCAGTTTTGTCCATTTGTTCTCTATCAAGGTACTATGCACTTATATTTATATATAGTAAAAAGGTTTCCAAAGTATCATTTATATCTTCAATTATTACTTAAAATACTTTTAAAAAACAATTGAAATACTTCAATTTTTTTCCAAAAAATAATCCTTTTGTAGAAGAAATTTGAAATGATGAATCAAAAAATTTTATAGAATCATGAAAAAATGAAAGATCCATCAAATCTAGCCATACCATTACATTATATTAACAATTTTAAAAAACTATTAATACTATATCATCTTAGCATGATGGCAATCGGAAAACTATGTCCCCATCATCTAGTGATTCATGGCATCTCTCTTTCAAGAAGGTAATGGGGATTCGACTTTCTCAGGGCGTAGGAAGAAAGGAAGTTGATCATGGATTATCAATAAGCCTAAAATTGATTCTTTTTAGGTCAATGCCTGAGTAATGGGAATAATAAAATGTAAATCTGTTGGCAATTGTTTGCACTAGTTCAAATCCAACTCAACCCAATAATTCGTTAATCCAACAAGAAATGCTATAATTCATTTGTTAGAATTGAGAATCCAAGTTGTAAGTACATGCACATCAGTTGCAATGTGTCCCCATAGTAAGAGGCATAAGAGAACCAATTAATAATAATCACCATGCCCCCTAAGGGACCCACCATGTTGCAGAGTATTAAATAAAACTAGAGCTACATTATCATCACTTCAAGGCATGATCTAGCTTCGAACAACTAATAGGAAACCTAACCTATGGAACTGACAAAAGCGCAATGGCCTAACCCCATATTCCATGGTTTCCCATTGTGAATGCACCGATGTGCATGGTTACACATTAGACAAGACTTATGTTGAATCATGGCATTAGCTATTGGTTAGTCATAATTCACTAAGCTACTATGTTGTATAAGCTTTCAATCTTAAGAGAATATTAAGCTTATGCTAAAAACATCAATGGCTTTAACCTACAAATGAGACCCTAAGGTGGTTATATATTCCCTATGGATTGGGGTCACTGTTAATGGAGGTTGAAAACAATAAATATACCTAAGTTAGGTACCATCTCATGGGTTTGAGACAACATATTCTTTTGGGTGATGTTAAGGACATGTAACCATAAAATCCATGGTCGCAATAATTCCTTAAGTGAAATTTGACATATGACCTTTGTGAGTTAGAGTATGTCAGTTGACACATAATAGGAGAATTTGAGACTCAATGATTATAAAGGTAATCTTGATAAGATTATAACATCTACCTCATTAGATTATAAACACCAATTCATTGAGAGTCTATATGCAATGGATAGTAGGTTACAAACTCAATAATTTTAATCTATTTATATATCATTTTAATATCATAAGATACTAGAGTGAAATTGATTCTCTATAATGGGATATTAAATCAATTTTAGAATTATATTTTAAGGTAGTCAACATTTTTCTATAGATCTCAATGTTCCCTAATTGAGCTCATATTCCATGGTAATACTTTTATTGACCGTTTAGGATTCCTAATTCATATGTGTGCATAAGAACATTTTAGTAAGTACATAAAATTACACAAAAACTTATGAATGATTTTTTTGGATAAGGCTAATCACTTAATTTAAGCCCAATATGACTAGTTAACCAATTAGGACCCAATGGATTAGATTAAGTGACTCAAACCCAATATGGGTCTAAGTCACTTAAGCTTATAAGAAACTCTATATAAACCCCATTAGGGATTTAAGATTAGACACTTCAACCATTCTATCTTCCAGAAGGAGAGAACTTAGCCTCCATTCCCAAGTGAGAATCTCACCCTTCTAAAGTGTCAAGATCAAGGAGAGTGTTATTGGGCAAAAAATTGCAAGGTTTTCAAGATTTGTACAATCCTCTTCTTTGATTGGAACTCATCTAGGAACATTTAGATCAAATGTGTAATTTTAAAGTCCTTAGATCTATAGTTTTGCCTTATCTATCGCTTCTATTACATAGATCTAACATCCCTATAGGATTGGAGATCATGCACCTATGATCCAAGGGTATCCTAACATTTGCTTATCCCACAACTCTCCCCGTAACTTTCATTTCTTATCCCTCGTGTTATGCATTACTTCATTCGCATTTGTTGAAGCTCTCATCATACTTCACAACAATGAAATCTTCTTTTAAGCCTATTTGTCTCCTTCTCTAACGTGGTTGAAACCGACTCTTTGCAACTTGCATCTTTCTCATCTTTAAACTTGAAATTTAACTTAAAATATATCTAAGATCCATGATTGGGGTCTTAGCAACAATTTGAGTTAAGTTAGGTGAGTTGTGCTTTTATATTGCATAATTCATTCTCTAAATATGCCCCTAGAGCACATATTTTGGCTTCAATCAAAACCTCACCAAAACTAAGGTACACACAATAACAAACTAATTAGTCTATCATTATTTGTTTGTCTTCTGTTTTCATCAACTAACTTGACTGTTAAAGAGGAGTTGGTCTAAGTGACTCGACCCTATCCTTTGTTGTCTTTTTATGTTGTGTTGATTAATAGATGGTGCTTAGTCAACATTATTAAGAGGAGGACTAAACAAGGGTATCCAAAGCTATAATGCTTGGTTTGAAGCCTTCAAGATATTGAAACCTTGGCTTAGAATAAACTTGAAGATAGGAGACGTGGTCCAACATTGAGTCAAACCTCTATAAAATCAAAGTTTAAAAATTAGTTGCATTACTATAAAATCATACAAAATTTCATATAAAACAAAGAAAAATGCAAATAATTTTTTTTTATCACAACGTATAGGAATTGATGAAAATAGTTATATTTTTAATGTTGACTTTATTTCATGATCTCAATGTCGGTGTATGCTTTTTTATTGTTTGATATTTTTATACAGTTTTTATATTGTTTTCTTAGAATATGGAGTTTAATATGTGTATTATTAATTGTTTTATTATTTATTCATGTTTCATACAAAATTTTTCATAATTTTTGTGATTTTTTATTTTGACAAAAATTTCCATCGATATCAATATTTACCTAGATGTTTCAGTAAAATCAAACTACTAACATTGCCATCAAATTATAAATTTATCTAGGTAAACCTACAACTTCAAGTTATAAACTTAAAGTTAAAATCACAATTTCATGAAAATTACCAAAAAAAAAAAAAATGTTACTTAAATTTGCAATTTTATATGAAAATTTTTATATTTTTCATCCTTTTTTTATTTCCTGTCCATGCTTGATTTAGATAAGTACCAATGAAAGAAAAAAAATGTCAAAAATTGATTTTTTTTTTTTCATGTTTAATTTTAATATAGAAAATATAAAATAAAATCAAATATGATTATAATTAGTTAAAAAATAATACATATTTAAATTATTTAATCCTAATATAAAAGAGACAAAATAAATAAAAATGAATTTGATATAAAAATAGTTTATAAATTTTATTTTATTTTTTTCTTTCATTTTCTACTTCCTTTTACTTTTTGTACATTTTTTTTGCAATTTTTTTGAAACTAAACATAGGGTTGGTATAGTATTTTGAAAGAAAGCTCTACTAAATTAAAGAAGCATATAGGTAACCAAAACTTCCATGTCACTAAGAAAGTGAGAAATTTGGTGAAGGGCTGCTAATGGAAAGAACCGAGTGGAGAGAGTTATAGCACATGAGAGGAGTAGCCACAAATTTAGTAATAGATTGGGTTCAAGTCCAATAATGTGAGTGAGAAGGAGACCTTACCCATTGAGGAATAGCTTTTACCTAAAGTTGTAATCCCTCACTTTTCGAAAGGTCAAAAGGTCGGAACCCCAGGGGACCTAACCCAGGCTTTTGCCATTTCTAAGTAAAACAGCTAGAGTACTATGGCCCCATTGCCCATGTTGTTTCTCATCAAGGTCTCTTGTTCAAAAGTATTAATAATAATATTAGAAAATCCTAAGTCATTGAATGGGTAACTTGTAATCTCACTTTTGGGTGTATATAACAAAATCTACACCATTGAATAAAGGTTTCGTGTAGCTTCTTTTCAAAGTTTTTGTTCAACAATAATAATAATGAAAAATTTTAAGCTATATATGTTTGGTTTCTAAAAAATACTAGAGAAAATGCGATGAACAAAAAAATAGAAAGGAAAATAAATAAATAAAATTAAAAATTAATAAATTATTTTATATACATTTTAAATTCATTTCACTTATTTTTCCTCTTCAATGAAAAAATTAGTTAATTTAAAATTATATAATTTTTTATTTAATTTTAATTATATTTGATTAATTTTCTTTCCTATTTTCCATGTTGAAAGCAAATATGGGAAAATCATTTTCCTTAATTTTTATTTTTTATTTTTTTAGGCTATGTTTAGCTCCTGAAAATTTTGAGGGAAAATATAAAGGAAAGAAAATAGAGGAAAAAAGTATAAAAAAATAAAATAAAATATAGATTTAAAGTCAATAAATTATTTTTATTTATTACTTCAAACTCATTTACTATTTTAACTCATCGATATAAAAATTAAATAATTTGAAAATGTGTAAGTATTTTACTAGTTTTTATTATATTTTATTTTTATTTTATTTTTCATAGGACAACAAAGCATAAGAAAATCATTTTGCTTAATATTTTTTTTTACTTTTCCTTAATATCTTCCCAGAACCAAACATAACTTTAATATTTTGGGAACCAAACATAGATTGAAAGTGTCAAATGGGTATTTGACAAAATTCCTTAAAAGAGAGGTGCATATAAGTTCACTTTAAAGTGCCCAATTCAAAAAATAAAATAATTTATTATTATTATTTAATATATCAAACGGATATAATATGAAACCTATGATCTTAATTCTTAATTTGTATGATAAAATCTAGATAATTAATTAAAAAAAAGGGAAATCTAGCTGAAAAAGAAGTATATGAAGGTAGAAAAAAGGTAGAACTTTTTATCAATGACACTTTTTATTGGCCAACCAAAACGTATAGTTTCCCTTTACCATAATATAATAACAATAAATAAAAGACATGGTGATTGTGAGATGTGTTCAAAGACAGGCAAACTCTTCTGGTCTCCTTCCAAAAACCAGAAAGGGCACGCACTATGGCTCATGAATCTTGAAGGCGCTTTAATTATTGAAGGCAGTTTGGTCTACCATCCAAAACAGCTTTCTTTAAGCTTACTTTTGCTGTCACGGGTACTACGCACACATGGGGCATTCATGTTGGTCACATCACTTCATTCTTCGTAGCCATATGTGTTTGCGTTCACTTGCAATCCATTTTGGTTTCAACCCAATCCTTGTTTGGGTTTCAAGAGGAGGAGGGTTTATTTGAGTTCTTCGGAATGAAGGGAAAAAAATGATACATATTTATTCATAATTTGGTATGATACCTATTCGCTATCTTAGAAATTTTTTTTTAGTGTAATATCTCACTAACTTTAGTTTTTAGGTTAAAATCAAAGAGTTTAAATTTAAATTTTTTAGTCATTTACAGGGTAATGGTAATAAATTTAATTTATTACTTAATGATTTAAATTGAATTTAAATTAAATTATTAATTTAAAACTTATTACTTAATTCTTTTTTTAAATATTAAGGTTGTTTGATGAAATTAATTTAAAATTTATTCCAAATTATCAAATTAACATATTTATCCTCATAAATTATAACTGGTACAAAAGAGGTCGAGTAACATTGGAGATTATGAAGTAGTAAAGGAGATTATGGAAGTAATTAGGGTAAATAAAAGTAAAAATGTAAAATAAAAATATAGACTAAATAATACATTAATTGTTTTTACTTATTACTTAAATTTGTTTTTTATTTTAAATTATATCATTAAGTTATTTGATCAAATATACTTAATTTACTTAATGATTTAAATCAAGTTATTAAGTCACTTTAAATTATTAAGTTGATTTTATTGATGAACTTTCGTTTGCATATTTAAAACAAGGTTAATTTTAGAATTGACAAGTTAATGATAATGTTTTTATGTTTTCAAAAATTATAAACTCGTTAATAATTAAAAATAATTTCAAAATGATCATAATCATTATTTTTATTTGTTCATGGCATATAGTTAATTTTCATGTACAAAGCTATTATTATTATTATTATTATTATTTTAAAAAGGTGGGACCACGATAGGGAAAGAGAAAAATGTGAAGCAACAATGGCATATTGAGTAAATCTTCCAAATGAAAATGTTTAATATTGAGAATGTACCCTTAGAGTGTGTTTGATACTAATTTTAAAAAACACTTTCAAATGTTAGAAATGTTAACAATACTTTTTATAATTATTGTCAAACATACTTTTACAGTATGTTTAACGATAATTTTAGAAAACGTTTCTGATATTTATAATATTTAAATGTTAAAACTTTTTAAAAGTTAAAAATATTGGAAGTGTTTTTTAAAATTACAGTAAAACAAGTTATTAAAATTTATAAATAAGCATGGTTAAAAATGAAATTTTCCTTAAATTTTCAATTCTTAATCAATTAGGTAATGTTTGGGTTGAATATTTTATATGTTATTATTTTATTAAGTCGGTGTGATAATAATTATTGTTATGGTTAAAGATAGGAACGATGGAGATATTATTTTAAATCCAAATCAAATTTAGATTATCTAATGGCACTGAAAGCAATGAGACAAAACCCTTGATAGAATACAAAGGAAGTGGAGACAAACATTAGTCTGTTTTTGTGTGTGAGTTATTATCAAATCAATCTTAAGAAAGATGTGGTTTGACCAATAATTGGTTTGACTGATCTTTGCCCATTATTATATTTGAATTTTCAATATCTTTCAAATTCTACACATGGGATCAAATCATTTTAGAGAAATTTGCATAGGATTCATAAAAATCTAACTTTTAAGGGGAACAAAAAATGATGTTTTCACGGGATTTAATCCTAGCATTTATATATATATATATATATATATTAAATAATTTAATTTATGCATAGTTTGTTTTTTAACTAAATAAAAAATATCAAAATATTTAACTTTTTATATTAAGTTAAAAATGATCTATTGACATTAACTAACATTATTAAATTAAACTTATTTATAACAAGTTTACTTCAATTATATTGATTGGTATGGATAGATTACTTTTAACTGAATAAAAAATGTTAAATATTTTGATTTTTTATATTTAACCAAAAAATAAACATCACCTTAATTTTATTAAAATCCTATTTTATTATTTGAAATTAGATACATAAATCACAGGTCTAATTGAAAACTTCAATAAAATTGTTTTTCATTTTTTTAAATAAAAAATCATAAATGAAATTTGAGTTGATCATAAATGATAATTAGATAAAATATGAATATAGTACCTATATAAAAGGTGATTGTGATATTTCATATGAATTAGGGAGAAAAGTTTTTAACATTGTAGATATAGTCGGTTTCTTCTAACCCTATAAATACATTTGAAACTATAGTAATCTTGGGTTTATAGCAAAGAACCAATGTGAAAGAAAGAAATATCTAAAAATTTAATTATTAAAATAAAACTAAATTATTTTCGTTCACAACACCAAACAAACCCCATCACTCAAATCAAAACCTCCATTATAAACATAAGTGATTTAATTTTAATTGCAATCAACATACTTTTTCCTTTTCCCCTTTTGTAGCGAACTCTTTTCATGGAAGATGTCATGGGGCATCCTCTTGGATATATTCAAATGAGAATCATGCAACATGGTCCTAGTAAAAAAGAAAGGCTACTTAGCAGCGACCAGCATGCATGTGGTAGCTTGGAATTAAAGAAGGCACAGCAACCTTTTGCATAGGTCCACTTGAAGAGGAAGAGTCAGTGACAGCTGAAAAGGAGTTATTCTTCAATTAATCTTGTAATCTATCAAGATTGGACTTTGTTGTAGTAGTGGTACCAAATAAAGCAACAGACCACCTTCTTTTTCTTCTCTTTAATCAATTATAAAAAAATACCCATATGGCATCTAGATAAGTTATATTTTAATGAATGATGATATTTCTTTTTTCAAGCACTCCTCTATGTTAATTTGGTGCTATAAAGAGATATAATTTTGGTTCAATTATGTGCTAATTAAGATCCAACTACTTTTTAGGGCGTGTATATTGGGGATTTTTGATAATTGTACCGTGAATTTAAAATTATTATTTTTTAAATACAGTATATAGAAAAATATTTTCAAATCTACGATATTTTTTTGTCACTTTGAAAGGTGTCCCTTTAAAAGACATTTTCTATTATTTTTATATCAATGATACATGTTCAAAAAAATTGAATTTACATTGAAGTTGTGTATTCAAGAAACACCTTCTATAATTTTTATATCAATGACACACGTTAAAAAAATTTAAATTTACATTAAAAATGTTTCTTCAAGAGACATCTTTTACTATTTTACAAAATTGAATTTATATTAAAAGTGTCTCTTAAATAGATGTTTTTCACAATTTTCATATCAATTGTATAGTAAAAAAATTGAATTTTTACTAAAAATGTCTCCATAATAAACAATTTCTATAATTTCATAAAATTAAATTTAAATTAAAGGTGTCTCTTGAAGAGACATATTCAACAATTCTCATATCAATCATCCATTGAAATAATTAAATTTATACTAAAGGTGTCTCTTCAAAAGACATATTCTACAATTCTACAAAATTAAATTTAAAATAAAAGATTTTCATTCAAAAGACACTTTTAATATAAATTTAATTTTTTCGATAGGTGACTAATATAAAATTTGTGAAAGGTGTTTATTCAAAAGATACATATAGTATAAATTCAATTTTGTGGAATTGTAGAGATGTCTTCAATATAAATTCAATGTTTTTTTCACTGTGAGGCTTATATGAAAATTATGGAAGATGTCTTTTTAAGAAACACTTTTAGTATAAAATTGATTTTATGGTATTGTGGAAAATATATTTATTTAGTATAAATTCAATTTTTTTTAACATGTATGATTAATAAAAAAAAATGATGGAAAAATGTCTTTTGAAAAGACACCTTTAATATAAATCTAATTTATGGAATTATAGAAGGTATGAAAAATATGGAAGGTGTTTCTTCAAGAAACACTTCTCAAAGTGGTAAAAAGTGTCATAGATTTATCAATAGTTTTGTAACTACAATATTTTAAGATTTTTTTTTTCCAAATTACCATTTTTTAAGAATTATTTTTTAGGCTATGTTTGGTTCCCATAAAATATGAGGGAAAATGCAGGGGAAAAAAACTATAAAAGAAAAGTATAAGAAAAATAAAAAACATATTTTAAATCAATAAATTATTTTATATGCTACTCCAAACTTATTTGTCTTATTTTTCCTCTTCTATGTAAAAGTTAAATAATTTTAAAATATATAAATTTCTATCTAATTTTAATTATATTTGATTTTCGTTCTTATTTTTCATGTCGAAAACGAATATGAGAATATTATTTTTCTTAACATTTTTTTCTTTCCTTAATATTTTTCGCGAATCAAATATAGCCTTAAACTAGTTGTAGAAGTTAAAAAAGCTGGACGGGGAGGTCAACCAAGTTAATGATGAGGGTCCTCATTTGAGAAAATAGCATAAAAATCTCTCTAGAGTCAAAATCCATTTCTATATGTTTTTTTTAAATAATTAGTTTCTAGCTTTATCATTAAACATAACATATTTTAGATAGCACAACAAATGAAATGATGTCACGTGTGCATAAAGTAATTAGACATGGTCATATGTATATGAACCAATGAACCAATCATAGTGTCATGTTTGCACACGGGTGATTTATAGTACAAATATATGGCACCTGTAATTTGTGTATGATTAAGTAATCCCTCATACCTAACATCAATAAAATATCACTTCGATCATCGTATAAACTTGATGGCACTAAGCTAAATTATACTCCTTGAATGCCATTCATAACTTAAGTAGATGTAAAGCATTTGAACACTTAGCCACCAAAGACTTTATTTAAAAGTGTTCATTTAATAGATTGAGAATGAGTGGGTGCAGCTAACAATTAAAGATGGAGAAGGGGCATCTTATGGAGAATAAAGTCCAATTTGCTGACTTTATAAGGATGACAAAATTACTTTTGCTATTTTTCTGTATATTTTTTTAAAAAAATAAAAAATACAGGGATTTTAAGTTGGTCTCTCATGATTTTTGTGGGGTCATGTGTTGTTGAAGTTTTGCTTGTCTTGGTACTTCCTAAAGTCTACCAATTAAAATTTTAATACAACAGCCCACATGCTACATCTTCCATACTAAAAATATTTTGGAATTGTTGGTCCACTTAGAAAATTATTGCAAAGAGACTTCAAAAAGAGAAACAAAATAACAATCATGGTATCTTTTGATGTTCTAATGATTTTTTTAATTTTATATTCATAAGTTGCATTGTATGCAACTTTTGAAAACAAAAAAAAAATAGAAATGTATACTTGATTGATTTGAAGCTAGGTCAAGACCTTGTTTTCAATCTTATTTTTTATTTTTTAATTTTTAGCTTTAATTAGAAGTTTGAATTTCCCAAGTGTTTTTGGTCTCATTTGGATCTTTTTGTTTTTGGCTTCAACTACAAACCAAGAAACCAACATCATAACCTTAAAAAGAAAATATTATGTAGTGAATGTTTTATTAAATATTAATTAATTTTTTATATAAAAAAAAAATGACTCCTACCACAAACAATATTTTCTTTACTATTCATCTCAATTATTTTTAAGCCAAAAAAAATATTCTTATAAAATTACCCATAAAGCTTTTACTAAGTCAGGAGAGCTTTTGGCTTTAAAAGGAAATAATCAAAATTAAGGATGGTAACAAGAGGAGTTTACAATGGGTTACCCATATCCCAACCCCACCCTATTTATTTAAAATAATTACTATTCTCATTCCATTAAAAAAATTAAATGAGGTAGGATAAACATTTAACTTTCTTTTTATTTTTTTTGAAAATTTTTCAATTTTTTTTTAAATATTTTAATTTTTTGATTACATTTAAATAAATATATTTTATAAATAATTAAAGTATTATAATTTTTATAACTTATTTTATTAAAAAAATATTTATTATTATTATTATTATTATTATATATATTAAAAATAAAAAAAATGTTAAATTAAATTAATTTTATATAATAATTGAGGCACTCTGGGACAAGGTAATCATCATGAGTTTTTAAAAAATCTTAAATTTATCCCACTTATTTAAATTTCAAATTCATTCCATTAAGAATAAGATAAAAATGGCAGAATAAAAAACCCCTCATTCTTTATATTTGCTTTTGCCTCATTATTTTATCATATTTACATCACAAAAAGATCAACAAGAAATTGATATTAAGAGGATTTCTCTTTTAAATAAGATGATATTATCAAAGAATGTAAAAAAAAAACTATATTATATATAAAAAAATTAATTGCTAATCTTTACGAATTCAAAATCAGTGACAGTCCATAGTGTTCACCAATGAAGATAAATAAATAAAAACCCTAATAATCATTAATATAGTAAAATCACACAATATAATTCAATAAATGTAGTAATATTGGCTTGGGGGATGGTGAGATTTGATCCCAAGTCAATGTCCAATCATCCAGCAATAATTAGTCAAATTTTGATCAAAACTATCTTTGAAAAAAACAAACAAAACAATCATAACTAAATTTATTATAAATTAACTATTATAATAAACATATTATACAATCATTAATAAATTTTCAAAAATTACTTCATTACTCAATCATGTCCGTTCATAATTTTTTTTAGAATGTCAATATAACATTACTTGATGTGATGAAATTTTATGGTCTGAATTATATTTTAAAAATATTTTTATTAACAATATTCACATTGTTTGAAGAAATTTTGATTTTAAAATTGGGTTTGATATTCAAATGTTAACGCCATGTTTGACCCGAAAGTGCTAAGGAAAAAATGTTAATACTAAAATTATGTTTAGTTCCAACAAGTGTTATATGGGGAAAAAATATTAAAAAACATAATTTTTTTTATATTTAGTTATCCTATGAAAAAAATAAAAATTAAATAAATAAAATAAATTTATTTTCAAATTTACATATTTTCAAATTAATTATCTCATATATGGATTGAATTAATTAAAATGAATTTAGAATAATAAATAAAAATAATTTATTGATTTTATTTATAATTTTCACATTTGCTTCTCTTTTTTTCTTTTTCTTTTTTTACATTTTTCCTTGATTTTTCTCAAACCAAACATAACCTTAAAAACCCTACAAACATCCGATGAGAAAGCAATGTCCCGTAAACCTAACCATTCCTTCACAAGATTCATCCACGAGGAGTGAGTCGGGTCTAAAAGTTTTAAATATTCGTAAGCCTATATTAAATAATTTTTTTAAAATTATTCTTTATAAAGAACTAAAGTTAAATCCACAAGTACTCGAGCATAAATCTTTATATCTTATGTTAAAAAATATCAAATTAGTTTACATGCTTTTCCTAATGGACCGTTAGTCTGTTAATCTAAATTAACGCAAAATTTTGGATAAAATAATCCATTTAAAAACCAGAGAGAGTAATGTAAAGTCAAGACTACTTTAAATGTTTGAGGACCAAAATTAAGACACGAGTGAAAATATTAAATATAAACAGATTTTTATAATTTATTCTTATTATTTTGATTTTGTGTAATTAGTCAACACTTTTTAACATTTGAAAGAAAATATCTGGCTGACAAAAAATCCATGAATGAGGGCATCCACTTTATTGTGGCATGATTAAAGCATGAATGTGAAGAGACATGGCGTAAGTCCCGGTATCTAGGGGCCAATTTGTGGTCCTACTTTTTAATTTTGACTTGAACCTCACATTTCTTCCAGATATTTTTTTTCTTTTCCCTTTTGAAATATATGGTCACCTTCCCCAAATTTTTTGGTAAATATATCTACTCCCATAGGATTCAAATTTTATCGGATACTTGAGTGAAAATTAAAAGTAAGAATGATAGGAGAATGAAATTAACTATTTTTAATGAAGTGAATGAAATTAACTCTAAAAAAAATTAGGATTGTTTGTGATTGTTCAAATAAGAAATTGTTTAAAAAGATTGATTAAACTTAATTACTTAATTTTAAAGTTTTTTTTTAAATTAAAAATTAAAATTTATATTAAATTTTTTTACAAATGGGTATACATTAGGTGGTAAATTTCAAATTACTTTCATAATTATTATTTTATGGAAATATTTTATCAAAAAATCTCTAGGCACGCTTGTGACAAGGTAATGCATTTTTTTTTTTTATGGTATCCCTTTTTATAAGAAATTTAAATAGAAAATTATATTCTAAAAATGTTTTTTTAATAAATACCTAACATAAAATGAATTGACTTTTGATAGGTCAACAACATTTTTTAAATTCAATAAAAGCTTTTATATTAGTTTGGTTAATTTTGTTGAAAAAGGTTTTCAAATTTAAAAAAACTTGACATAGAAGTTTTTTTTAAAAAGTTTTTTTTTTTGTAATAAAAGTTCATTTTAAAACTTCTACAAGAAGATATTATCTAATAAGATTTTTATAATATCAATATTATGATGACTTTTTAATTTTCAACTTTTAAATAGAGAAGTGTTTGAATGAAATGGCCAAGCGATTTTCTAAAGTAATTTATTTGGAAAGGGTAGTGTGAATGAAATTTTTAAAATTTGGAAAAAAAAAAAAAGTGAATGTAAATTTTTTCCCAACCTTTTCAAATCTTACCTTTTTTTTTTAATGATTTTTAAAATCTTGTCAAAGCCCTAGCCTTGTTTGATAATTAATTTTTAAAACATTTTTTAAAACTATTTTTTGATATTTTGTAAAACAAAAATTTGTGTGAAAAATTGAAATATTTTTAAATATATTTTTACAATAATTTTAATATCTAAAGTTTTATTTTTAATAATTATACATGTTTGTATAATTATTTTTCAAAACAACTTTAAAAAAACAAGTAAAAACAATAAAAAAACAACTAAAAAAATGTTATTTGAAAACACTGTATTTTCTGTTCTAAAAAAACAAATTTTTTGTTGTTAAACGTGTTTTCTATTTTTTTTATTCTTAAAAGTATAAAATTATTCTTTATTAGACCCCTAATTTTTCTTTAGAAGAACTTTTAAGCATTAAGGAGGTGTTTGGTACAAAGAGGAGTGGAAATAGACATCTGATTCCTTCCCTCCCTCGGTCCCATATTTGGATAAATTTTGTGAAGATAATAATGAAATAAAAAATGATTCCAACAAAAATCAAATCACACTTATAAATGAAATTTCAATTCATTATAAGCATGTGATATTGTAATTCATTCATCTCATAAGAAAATATAAAATAGTTTAAAATTATTATTTTACCCTTAACATGACTTTTTTTTAGTCTTGTTATTTAGTAACAAAAAAACTCTTAAAATTTATAAATGAAAAAAATTATTTAAAATTGTGTAAGGTATTACTGTCAATTTATTTATTATTCTTATTCTTATTATTACAAAACATTAGAATATAAAACAAATAATCATTTAAATTTTAAATTCTTAAATTCATCCCAATATTATAAATGAAATTACCAAATCTATTCTCATTCACCAAAAAATAGGAATGAAAACAAAATATTCATTTTCATTATTTGTCCCGTGTATCAAACATCCCAAAAAACATGTCTAATCCTTCAATACCCACTTTTAGATGAATTTTAATTATACTAAATTGAATACTTATGTATTAAAATTTTTATTCATTTGATAAAAATTTTATATCTTGTATTATTGATTTTTCCAATGAAGATAAATGGATAAAGCCAATTGACAAATGGAATATTTTTTATTGGATAAACCTAATCAACAAATTAAATAATTCTTATTTCCACATATACATAAAAAATGAACAAATTATTGTTTGTTTTTAAGGCAAATTAATAATATTTTGAAAAGGTAATAATATTATTAAATTAGGTTAGGTTATTACAAGATTTTTTCTATTAAATAGAAAAGATTAAAAAAAAAAAATTAATTCCCTCCAAAAAGGCAAAAACCCACATCATTTATATCCCCTAAAGTTTCGGGCTCTCCTCCTTGAAAATTTATAAAGTCAAAATTTAAGAAATTAGTGAAGTAAAACATTTTATTTTAATGACAAAGATGACGTGGCACACTCCGAAGGATTTTGATTGGCTGGCCCAGGGAAGTTACTGCGGGACGCCATGCACCTGGTCCCAAACACCTATTCAAAAAGCAACGTTGATACGACACCGTTCAACGGTCGCCCATGGCCGGCTTTCCACAAAGGTTGCTAGTGATCTTCTCTCCTCCACGCGACTACATCTTAGACCTCATCCTGCCATCGGACGGTCGAGTTTTGAAATGGTCCAAACTGGTAACGTACGCTTGACTCCCTCCTCATTCTCGCTTCCCTCTCTTTGTCAAACCAAAAATTTAAAACAGTTTGGATTTTGAAATGACGGAATTGCCCCTGACGGTGAGTGGCTTCCTCAAAAGTCAAAATTTCGAAATAATGGGCTGTTGAAAATTGTTTTTTTTTTCAATAATATTTTAAAATGAATTTCAAAATAAATAATTCAAGAAATTTTATTAAAAAATTAATGCAAATTATTAATACAAGGTAAAATAAGCCTAAAGATCGTTTTATTTTTAATGCAAAATTATAAATAATTCTCAAAAATTAATTTTCATGAAGAATTCTTAAAATTGATTTATTTTTTTTTTATAAATCTAATATAAAAAATGGTTTTCTTAACTATTTGTGAATTCGTATTTTTACCATGTTTGGCTTTTTATTTGTAAAAATTGATTTTTTGAAAATTTAATTTTAGAATTGTCACTTATTTTTATAATACATTTGAATTTTAAATATAAATATTTTAAAATTATTTATTTATTTTGGAATTATTTTTGAAAATGGTGTGAATGGCAACCATCATCTCGTATTAATTGTTTTTAAAAAAAGGGGTATAATGGTCATCTGAATTCGAAATACTAAAACGTTTAAAAGGAATATTTGAAAATTTGGTAGGTATAGAAAGAAGAAAGATAATAACAGCCGCGAAGAATTTAATTCACAATATATTCGAAGGGAAAAAATATCCTTCTTTTTTTTATTCTGTGAAGGAGAGGGAAAAAGGAAAGCAAAAGCTGCTTCGTCTCCACACGCCTTGGATTTTCTATTTGATTTTCTCTCATTTTCTCATACACCAAACATCATAGCGACACCTCATCCCTCTCCACAAACATCTCTCCTTCCCAGGGTTTTAGCCCCATCTCAGACCCTACTCCACCGATATTCTATTTCGTTTTTTTCTCTTTTCCGCTTGGTTTTCTCTCATTTTCTCAGACTCCGAGCAAGCATCGTAGTGGCGGCTGGGAGGCTTCTTTCTTCTTCGTGAACCTCTCGTCATTTCTAGGGTTTTATCCGAATCTCACACCGTAAACATCATTTTTTCTGTTTGATTTTCTCTTCTTGAGATTTTCTGTTTGTTTTTTTTGGCATTTCCTCGGACGCTGGACGCCTTTGTGACGCCAGGCCAGCTTCTTTCTTCTTCTTAAACCTTTCGTCATGTCTAGGGTTTAAGCCGAATCTCGTACATTACACGTCGTTTTTCTGGTTGATTTTCTCTTCTTTTCCGTTTTCTAGGGCTTTTCCGGTGTAGATCGACCGGAGTTTCGAAGAATTTCTCTGAAAATCTCAAGTTTCGGAAAGGTAAAAGACTCTTTTTACTAAAGCATTGTTGCTTCAGGTTTAGTATTACGGATCGGATTTCGCGATAGATCGGTTGAAATTCAGTTTGTTTTGTGTTTTTCTATGTTAAGGGTAAGATCTGATAGTGGCAAAGTGATTTATTGAGTAATTTCGGGTCAGAAGATTTTCCTGCCGTTTCGACATCATTGTTTTTGGATCAGTATAGTGCTTAAGTTTTGAAGTGTTTGGTGTATTTTGTCCGAATCAATTTGGATTGGAGTTGTATTTTTTAGGAGATGTTTGATGATTGCAACGGTTTTTGATGTTGAAGTACTTAATAGTGACTGAAGACTGAAGAGCACTAGAGTCTGCATCGAAAATTATGGTCCCCGCCAATAGGCTAAGCTGATAAGCTGCCTTGTGGGGCCTTGTTAAAGCTTGATAAACCTTTTGGAGGAGAAAAGCAAGGCTTTTTGATCTAAATCTTTGATCATAAATGGCATCATCCAAGACTAGTTCGCCAGGATCCCAAAACTCTTCAGAGAAAATGCCGAAGAGCTTTGCCTCAGAGTCACGGTCTCCACCTTCCCTCCAGTCCATCAAATCACTGCCTGTTGGTTTTAGGTTTACAGGTTCACCTACTTCTGGTGTCTCTGGACAATCTGATGATGTAAATACAGAAAATAGTAATGTGATCTGTGACAGTATTCCTGAAAATGGTGATTTAAGTGGTGAGGTGGTTGGGGCAATTGAGGATGGTGCTGGAGAGATGGACCAGGCTAGTGATGATACACCCTATGATAGGAAAACCATAGCCATTGATGAAAGACCTTCGGTGGGTGATGAAGACTTGGGTTTTGTGGCTCCTCATTTGCGTTCAGTGGCACCATCTCGATCTGAATTCAGGTGGGCCGATACCACATCCTATGCTGCAAAAAAGGTATTTGGTCTCCGGTTTAATTTTACTCTGCTGTAATGTCAATAATTTCTTCTTATTGCTTTAAACTTTCATAGAAGAGTCCGTTATATTTCTTGTTTGACTGATTCAGTATCTGCATTTTTCTTGCCTTTTTCATTTGTTTATGACATATGTTCACCGTATTATATTAAACAATCAGTTGTATCTTATTCAAGTTTGTATTTGGGCACTTGTTCCCTTTCCTTTTATCTATTTGAGCTGTAATGCCTGTGAGAATTGCATTTTGGCATTGTCACAAGGGGGAATAAATGAAGTAGCATATGAAAACATAATGTATTTTTTCAGCTTGCTGCATATGTGACTCAAAGTAGTAGGCTTTTTGTGCATTAACACTTGTTGGCATTCTATGGGAAGCCCATATCTGCTTTAATAAGCAATCCATTGACGCAAGAAATACTAGAAGTGGTTAATTTGGTATTAAGAATGGTCTATACTTATATTTTTGCAAAGCAAGTGGAAAACTACCCATAAACTTTGGTGTAAGTTTCTTAGATTCTTTGCATGCATGGTCTAATGCCATTTGATTCATAGCAAACAAAATGATGTATGACTTTTAATATTTTGTGTGGAAAGAATTTGGTTTTATGTTTGTAATAGCTGTATTGATGATGCTCTAGCAAATAATAGAATGTGTTCCCCCCAAGTTAACTAATTCTGAGAGGGGCTATTGCATATGCAAACTGATGTGGTCAAGTGTGCTTTCAAGGGATATTAAACATGATTTTGGGAGGGATTAGTTTTTTTTTGTAATGTGTTTGTGTTGTACTTACAGTCTTACAATATTCTTGGTGTTTGACACATGTGCTTGTTGTCTGGAATAACTTGAGAGAAGATGAGCTGCAATAGGTGGCAGAGCCTAAAGTATGTCAGTCACCTGTAACTGTGTGTAATCTGTCATGACAGTTTTAAAATAGGCTTGTAATCCTTTCCACAGAACCCTTGGAAAGTTATGCTTAATGGTTGTAGATGTTTCTCTTTTTCCTTGCAATTTCGATATTGCAAAGAGGCATGAGAGGAGCCATATAGGGGATGTACGATCTCTTCTTTTCTGCCCAAGCAAGATTTGTTCTTTCTCTTGCTATTTATTGCCAATGATATGTGACCACTTTCAATGTCATACAGGTTATATCAACTCATTTTCACTGAACATGGACCATTAGTATTGAGTATTGCCTTGATCAGGCTTATAAACTGATTTTAAGATATCTACCTCAAGATATTATATAGATATATTAAGAGAACTTCATATCTGTTTTATTTGAATAAACTGGTGCCTATTTCTGTGAATTTTCTTTTCATGGAATGGAAGGTTTGAACATGAAAATATACCACTGCCAAGAATATTATATGGAGGAAAATAACACAGTGGAAAACAACCTCGATAACATCCTTAAAACATGGGAATTGTGGACACGGGAAGTCATCATTGCAATTAAATGATTCTATAGAAGTTTGCATATGTTTTTCTTGAGTTCTATAAGATCTTTCGATATAAGGTACTTATCAAGTTTTCTTGATATCTCTATTGGATCCCCTAACTTCTTGCCTCCACTGGCATCATAATATTGTCATATGTAGATCTTTGCTCAAACCTTGGGTTTAAAGTTTAGTGAAAATCCTCCACTGAATGTATATATCTTAGTGAGTGAAGGCAAGTAAACATTGAATGTGGAAAAGTCCTCTACCCTAACAAAATTTGACAACATCTCTTAAATGTTTACAAGTTAATTTCTTTTAAATTTTGAAGTTTGAGGAACTTTTTCATGATGGCTAGGATGTCACATTCTATGCAAGCATGGCATTCATTATATAGTGAGAATTTCTCTAACTGTATACATATTTAGAGATTGAACATCATTAGGACATAGCTTTACAAACTAAGACATTTTGGTTGAAAAATTTGAATGGTTTACCTTACATCTCATGATTGTGACAATGTTAAAATGACATTCACAAATGCCATAGCCTAAGAATTGAATAATAGCAGTCCTATTCTGCTGAATTTGACAATGTATGAATTTTACAACTGGAGCTGCATTACCTTTTCTCTTTCCTTTGATCCTAGGTGCCATCAGTTCTTGTATTATATGCATTGTTGCCATTAACACATAAGATTCAAGTGCTTTGGGAAGGGATAAATTCATAAAAAATATTCATTTTAATTTTTTTATTTTTTTTATTTCTATATACCTCTGTCTTTTTAGGCTCTTCAAATTTTACTTCACCTCACCTAGTTCAATCCTGTCTGCCAGTGTGCCTTGTGCTTCTTCATGGGGAGTTGTTATTTGTACTCCTGACCTTTAGGATAACATCCTTTTGATACCAAGTTAGAGCTCCATGATTTGTGATTTTTGTTATGGTATTGCTTCCAGAGTCATTTCTTTTGACATACCCCATCTGGTAGCAGCATGTTTTGATGGACTTCATACCCCTAATTTTTTTCTTGTTCTTTCTTTTGATGAGTTTGAAAGTTCTGCCCATGGTTTTTCATTTGAAGCAGAATTTTATTAATAGTTGGAAATTCACCATTAGAGATAAGTTTTGTACTTGCACTGTTCAGTGTACACATATGCTTCTCTTCTGCTGCTAATGGCACTTTCTTGCAGTTATTGGCATATGAGATGTAAATTGTAGCAGTGGCTTAGATACTTTTAACTCATGACTTTTATGCCTTTTCCAAATTATAGAAAAGTGATGATGGTTTTAATTGAAATGACTAAGACACTATCTATTGATTTTATTACCTACTTGTTAAAAGTTTATTGTTTCAGAAGCTTCAATCTTGGTTTCTACTTCCAAATGGAAACTGGGAGCTGGGCAAGATATTGTCTACTTCAGGGACTGAGACTGTTATTTCACTGCCTGAGGGAAAAGTAAGTAAACTAATGCAAACTTGGATGATTGATTGTATGTCAATGAATCTGTTGTTTACCTTTTTATTTTGCACTGGTTTTCAATTTTAGGTTTTAAAGGTGAATGCTGACAGCCTGTTACCTGCAAACCCCGATATACTTGACGGTGTAGATGACCTTATGCAACTTAGTTACTTAAATGAGCCATCGGTGTTGTACAATCTTCAACATAGATACAATCAAGATATGATTTATGTAAGTGTTTATTTTTCTTCTAAACATATTTTTTAATTTGCTTCTGAAATGTGCCAGTTTCTCTAATGTTTTTATTGGTGGTGTGCCTCTTATATGCTTGTTGTAGACCAAAGCAGGACCAGTTCTGGTTGCCATCAATCCCTTTAAGGAAGTTCCGTTGTATGGAAATGATTATATTGATGCGTATAAGCGTAAATCAATTGAGAGCCCACATGTCTATGCCATCACTGACACAGCCATCCGTGAAATGATACGAGGTTGTTTAAGTTTTTGTTAATGAGATTGAGTTTCTAGCGTTCTAAACTCTTATTCTGCTTATTTTTTTTTCTTCCAGATGAAGTAAATCAATCTATTATTATCAGGTTAGTATATTATTGCTGACTTGAGCTAATTTTGTTTCCTGTTCTCCATTCTTGTTCTGCTTCATTCTGTTCACAAAATTTCCATAAATAATGTCAGCCTTTGAATTATCTTCCTATTTGTCTCGAGCTTGCAATTTCTGGTGGGGAGAATGTTTACTTTAAAATCAATGGGTGTTTTCTGATATTGTTCTCTCAAATACTTACACTAATTTGGTCTTTGGCCCACCCAGTTATCTTTTGTTTTTCATAGGCCTGTTGCCCATCAAGTTATTGAGAAGGCATGTTTCTAAACAGTTGGATACTGGAGTGCTGATGAGAAAATTGATTTTTATATTTGAGTTTCCAAATAATTATTTTTTCTCAAAACAACTGAGAACTGTTCTCAAATACTGTTTTTTTTTTTTTTTTTTTTTTTTTTTGACAATTGTTTTTTTTGAAAACATTTCCAAATAGACCCTTAGATTTTTTTTTCTCTCTCATAGTAATCTGCTATACTTTTGGATATGTTTGAATGTTAAATTTTTTATAGGCTGTTATCATTGCTGCCAATATGAGTATCTTATATTTAGAATCTTGGCAAGAGGTGCTAACTAGTGATTATGTGTTTTAAGCAAGTTAGTAGTTGAAAACTATCATATGTTTATATTCACATATGAGTTAAAATGCATTGGAGTTGCTTTGTACTACAAGAGCAATGGTAATGAGGATACTAGTGGTTAAAATTCTTGAAAATAAACTGTACTTTGTTGCAATTTGTGAATGCTTGCTGAAAGCTGCCATTATGTCATGCAATTGATACTGCATTTTTGACCTTATAAATTTCTTGGCAATAAAGGCACAATTGGTCCTGAAATTGACAGTTACTAGGGATAGTGGCTGATTCTGTACAATTTTTCTTTGTAACAACGACCAATATTGAAGAATTATAGATTGTTTAGGAATCTGCTGTAAACCGCCTTTATGTCATGCAATTGATACTGTATGTTTGACATTATAATTTTCTTCATAATATAGGCGCAATATCACCTGAACTTGACATTTACTATGGATAGTGGCTGATTCTGTAAAGTTTTTCTTTGTAACAACAACCAATCTTGAAGGATTCTAGATTGTTTATCAATATTGATCATCTCTCCCTAAAGATTAGTTGAACTTCCGCTTGGTTTATTACTATTCTGAAATAAGAATCTCCTTTGTCATATTTCATATAATTCTTAAAATATAACGTAAAATCATGTAGAGCATGAAGACATATGGTTGATTGGGAGTTACTCCAGTAAGTGCTGATAAAAACTATAAAGATAGATATTTATTTTCTGTCTTAAAGTCGGGTTATATCAAGTTGAGAACCCTGAATTGGTTAGTAAAACTATTGTATTGAATCCTTGATAAATCTAAATCAATTCTTTTGTTCTTCCAGTGGTGAAAGTGGAGCAGGGAAAACTGAGACAGCAAAGATAGCAATGCAATATTTGGCTGCCCTTGGTGGCGGTAGCGGAATAGAATATGAGATATTGAAAACAAATCCTATCTTGGAGGCCTTTGGTAATGCAAAAACATCCAGAAATGACAACTCAAGTCGCTTTGTAAGCTACATTTTCTTTTTCAATAGCCTGATTTATCCTTATGTTAATAGTTCTATGTTGAAGATTGGCACCAGCAATTCTTTTCAGAATTAAAGTTTTGTGTTTTAGGCTTTTCCCCAGTGGTAGTATTTTTTTTTTGATAGGAAGTGGTAGTATTAGTAATCTAAGTGAACATTTTGCAGGGAAAGCTGATTGAGATTCACTTTAGTGAAACTGGGAAAATATCGGGTGCGAAGATTCAAACCTGTAAGGTTTCCTTGTATTATTGAGGTCCCACTATGAAATCCTATTTACTATTTTTCTTTTTGTAGAACTAAAGCTGACTTCAGTTTTTTGATTGTGTTGTTTTTCCTGTCAAAATGGATCATAATTCTATACAGTTTTACTTGAAAAGGTAATTCTTTCTTTACCTGTATCTATTGTTTGGTCTGTTTGATTTTCTCATAATGGGTTGTTAATTGTGTCTCTTTTATGAACAGTCTAGAGTGGTCCAATGTGCAGAAGGAGAGAGGTCATATCATATATTTTATCAACTCTGTGCTGGAGCTCCACCAGCTCTTAGAGGTTCTCATTTTTTTTTCCTTTTTTTATTCATTTTTATGTTGTTTTTCTTCTATATCATGGAAAGTCATAGAAACATCTAATAACTGAATAAGGGAGTTGAAGATAATATGCTCAATTATTAATTTTTTTTAATAAAAAACTAATTAGTCATTGATATCAATTTTAGATACAATGGAAGGATGAGAAATCCTTCCAAAATACTGAGGTAACAAGAGCAACAAAATAATTATACTAAGTACAAGACAAGAACATATACAAAATGTGCAACAATATACAATCTCTAGGGGTTAAAAATCTCCTACTAAATAAACTATCCACTTAGCTCCGTGTTTAGTTAAATGATCAACAATCTTGTTTGTTGAATGAGGGGACCAAGAGAAGGAACAATCCAAGATTTGAAGGAGCCACATATTATATCTCGAAGGACCTCTCCCCAACTCAGCCATCGATGAGATCACCATACAATGTCTCCCTCCACCAAAAAATTAGAAAGATCCAAAGCATTGGCTTGCAAAAGAGCTAAGATCTTTGTCTTAATTGCCGTTGCTATTCCTGCCAATTTAGAGAAAGCTCTCAGCGCTGTATCATTGTGATCCCTATTCAGATCTCCAATTCTCAATTGGCTTAGGTTATCTAGAGCATATCCATAAAGTTTAAGTTAATCAACCCCAATGGAGGTGGAGAGTCCATAGCGAGAGCATCTTACAACTCTTTGACTTGCAAACCATATTCTGATTGAATTCTGACTTAATTCAAAGCAGTGCCCTCAAAAGTTGAAGAAAAGAAGCCCAAAATCTATCATACTCTTGGGTGAAATCCAATCTATCCTGGCATTGCCAAATAGCTTATTCCATAGGCTCAAAATCATTGGGTAATGCAAAGCCCATTGAGGCTTAGCTTGAGTCCCAATATGATCAAAAAAAGAAAACTGAAAAAAAAAAAAATACCTATCACAAGAAAAGTCATTTGGCAATGCAAGAAATAAATGATCAATTGGCTAAAGTTTTGTATGTGGAGACTGATGCCAAAACACCAATCTTGTAGTTTTGCATGTTGCACTAAAATTCATGTTTTTTTTTCTTTCTGTTTGTATAATCCCTTTCATTATTTAATGTTGTGGTGTGCTGGGTTGATAGTTGATACTGCTGGTGGTTGGGGCAGAGTGGGTAATGTGCCAATTAGTTGGGTTACTGCATGTGAGTTCTGTCATTATCTAGGCAACACTCTAATTCCTCCCACTTGATAGAGCATCTCCTTGATAAGAAATTCAACAGAAATGTGGCTATCAACATTCTCTTAATCCATATAAAATTTGTTATTTGCATCCAAGTAGAAGAAGTTATATTGAAGGCTCGATTTTGTTTTGCTCCAAAATTTCTTTTCATACAAAGAGCACAAGGAAATTTTTATCTCTGTAGTTCCCATTATTTGGAACTTAAAGTCACTCCCCTGCAGGAAAAACTTCATATCAACATTGTACATGTGGAGCTTCCATCCTTCACTGTAAAAAAGAATGCATGCTTTGAGATGATCTTTTTTAATAACTATAGCATGTCGTATCATCAATTTCTAGACATTTAATTTTTCCATCCTATATGCAATAGAAAGGAAATCTCACATTTGTACTGGATACAAACACAGCAGTCATATAAACTTTTGCCATGTTAGTTGTCTTGAGATAATCTCCTATTGGAATTGAATTTATTTTTATATTCTCATGTTATGTTTTGCTTGTCATAATACATTCCTTGTCCATATTTTCATTTTAATTTTATATCTTTTGAAACACAGAGAAATTGGATTTGAAGAGTGCATATGAGTATAAGTATTTGAAGCAGAGCAATTGCTATTCAATTACTGGGGTTGATGATGCTGAGCAATTTCGCATTGTTGTGGTATTTTTTCCCTTCTTGATGACTAAACCCAATATTAATCATTTTTGTACCTATTTTCTTCTCTATGATATGGATAAAGGGTGGTGATGTGTGCATGTACTTGATTTTAAATTTTTTCAGGAAGCTTTGGATATTGTTCATGTCAGCAAAGAGGACCAAGAGAGTGTATTTGCCATGCTTGCTGCAGTTTTGTGGATGGGAAATGTCTCGTTTACTGTGACTGATAATGAAAACCATGTTGAAGCTGTGGCAGATGAAGGTATCAATCTTCTAGAGGTTAAATGAATCATCCAATAATGATGGAAGTTATCCCATTTTTAGGTGTTAATGTTCATTATTTGCCCTTTTGTGTTTGCAAGCCATTCATGCTGGTTTGAAAGTAGTAACTAAAAGGACCACTTCCAGTATAATAACTAAGATAACAATCTGATATAACTGAAAAAAGCCAACTTCACAAGTGTGTCAAAGATGCATGGTACTTCTTATAGTTGTTAGATTGTTTGTTTGTTTTACACTTGGCAGCATTTCTTACTTTCTATGCAAAATATAATCATAGATTGAACAGTTTGAGGTCATTGATCACTCTGAACTTTTGCGTTTAAGTCTATGGACAGATGATTCAATTGTCTCAATAATGTTTTTCTGAGTGATCTGGTTGATCTTCTATATCTGGTGTAGAAATAGATGCAGTTTTGCTTCCAGTGTTTCTAAATGTGTGCCATCATTTTTGGTTCTTT
Source organism: Vitis riparia (assembly GCF_004353265.1). Classification (NCBI taxonomy): domain Eukaryota; kingdom Viridiplantae; phylum Streptophyta; class Magnoliopsida; order Vitales; family Vitaceae; genus Vitis; species Vitis riparia. The sequence goes on from NC_048440.1 coordinate 1,660,271, forward strand.
CATTCTGTTTTCTAAATTTTTTGATCTAAATTGTGATCATTCTCTGGCTCAAAGCTAAAACCCATCTTATGTTACTGGCATGTGATTTTTATTATAATCTTTTTAATTTTAATTTATAATTTTTTATCTTCTGCTATTACATTATATCAAATGGGGTGCAGAATTAGGATGGTGTTCTAATACTTTATGTCTACTGAGTGATGATGGAGGTCTATTGATTCAGCCTTTGTAACTGATAATATGGCAGAACCAGAAACATCACTAGTAATGGTGGGCTTTATGAATTGAAATGTGATCCCTGAAGGTTTGAGATTATTTATGACTGCTACCAATTTGCAAAATGGAAAATACTGAAGATAAGGAAGCCTTGGAAAAATGCCTTCGCACCTGATTGATTGATTATTAATGAACTGCTGTCTGATAAAACTTCGGAGAATTGGTGATGGACCAAAAATGATTTGGAGTCTCTTATATTTTTTGTTTATTGATGAAACATTACTAAAAAAGAGAAAGAAAGGATACACACTAAAGATGTGGGGAGGAAATCTGAGTATATAGAAGTTTGTGGTAATTAGTAACTGCTATGAAGTATTGGAAAGCTGATGGTGTTCCCGATAAGCAGTTTCATCCCTTTGCTATGGGTTATGGAAGAGAATCTTGAAAGGTGGTGTACTATCATCTGCTTCAGGAAAATGGGTTGAAGTTTTGGGGATCAACTGGATTCTATATAAGGATCATTAATAAGTAATGAGTTAGAGAGGGACTATCTTTGGCAATGACTACATGCCACTGATCAAGTTTATGGAAGAATATATTTTATTTAGGGAAAATCTAGAACTTAGCATGCTATAATGATGGGGTGAGGCTTTGGTTGTGCCTTTGCTGCATTTGAACTCCTCTGGAAGTTTTTTCCACTCTGTTATGTGATTGCATTGAAATAAAATACTTCAGTTGAAGACTTGTCTTGAGTTGTAATATATCGAATGTGGTGTATTTGTGGTTCTCTAAATCCTGCCATGTCAACTAGATTGGGAGAAATAGCTGCTAATTCATCTGATGAGCTTTCTCCTGTCAATTCTCTATTTAGTTCATATCAGACAGAGACTATGTACTGTGCAGTTAAAGTCATCTGGACATCTGAAGTTCTAACAATGGCATCTTTTGGTGATGGTTGTCTTCACTGGGGAAAATTTTCAACTCCAAATCAATGTGGTTGCTAACTTGCAATAGATAGCTAGTTTCTGGTTCATAGACATTTTTTTTGCACAGAAAATTGAAGATATATCAATCAATTGTCTGTATGCTGGGTTTTCCTATCATCAATCCTTTATACGTTGATCTGTTGGTGGGTTAAAGCAAGATGCTGAAAAGGGATACATCTTGTTTCCAGTTAATATTTTAAAAATTTTGGATAGTTTGAAATGAAAGAATTTGTGGATTTTAACAAAAACTGAGAGCTCTGGATGCAGCTCTCAAAAGTGCTGATAAGATTTCATCATGGTCGTGAGTAATTGAGACTTTTGGGCTCAAAATTTTTCCTTCTGGAGCAATTGTTTTTCCATTTACTTCTTGCTTTCTTTTCTATCCTTCCTTTTTGATGATAATGCTAATATATGTCATCTAATTGCATTTTACCCATTCACATGATATGTTACAGTGTACTTTTGAAATATAAAACAATCTATTATTTTGTTAATTTCATTTTTATATTTATCTTTTCTTGAACTCTGGATGATATCCTTTAAGTTACATTATCAATTTTCAGGTCTGACCAATGTTGCTAAGTTGATTGGATGTGATGTTGGGGATCTAAAGCAAGCTTTATCTACTCGCAAGATGAGAGTTGGAAATGATAATATTATTCAAAAGCTAACTCTATCGCAGGTAAAGATTGATTTTATGAAGAAACCTGGTTTCCATATTTTAGATTGTAAATAATCTCTAAAACAAAAAAATATGGCGGACCAAATCTGTCTGTTGAGCCTTCACATTATGCATCCTTCTTTTTGATATACTTCCACTCCATATTTTATGTGATTGAATTATTTTAATAATTAGTTTAAGAAACTTATTCTTTATTTAAAGATTGCATGAAATTGATTGTCCAATAACCTTATGAGGCTGATCATAAAGGTATTAGGTGAACATCATTTGTTGGATCCAATTTCAAATTATTTATGTGATATGAGATAATATTGGAGCATGATTCTCAAATTATTTAGTAAGCCAATACTGAATGGAGCTTGAGAGCTTGTATTATTTGGTAGCCCTGACCCTTGAGTCTGTCTTTAAGGCAAAACTCTTCAGCTGTTAAGATCACCATTTGAGGGTTAACCTCTGAGTGTATGCTTTCATGTCTCTTAACTTGCATCACTTAGGCTTATGTCAAATATTGTACCCAATATAAAGACAGTTGTACCAAGTTGTTTTGTTCAATTCCTAGAGAGAGGAAGGTCCATTAGGTTCCATGCTACATGGATACGTGCAAGTACCTTTGTCAGACAAAAACATAACATTTGAAAAGGCATGGACTGAATCTTAGACATGCGTAGTATCCATTACATGTTTAGGTATGTTGTATTGATGAAGACATGATTCATGGGTGCCAATAAAAGTAGGATTCTTTGTATAGGAAGCAGCTTGGGAGAGAATTTTGATTTTAGATCGTTAAAGAAAAGGATGAACTTTGATTGATAGATGCAATATTTGTAAAGTAGAGGAGGAATCAGTTGATCATGTCTTTCTTCATTGTGCTGAAATGAGAATATTGTGGAACTTATTATTCTCATTGTGATGAACTTGGTTTTACTGTGGTGGAGGCTGGTGGTAGCTGTATACTTTTTTTATACCTTGGGCTGCTTTTTTGGCAGCCCTTTCTAATATATTTCCCTATTTATCTATCAAAAAAAAAAGAAAAGAAAAAATTCTCATTGTTTAAAATTGAGTGGGTGATGCCTGCTACTGTTGGAGAAATGTTATTAAGTTGATGAGACTTTTGGGGGGAAGAGGCGCATGAAGGTGTGAAGAGCAGCTCTTTATGCATATTCTAGACCATTTGGAAGGAGAGAAATTGTAGAGATTTTGTCAATGAAGAACAATTGGATCAAGCTCTCAATAACTCTTTCATGTGCTCTTCTTGGCTTTAGGTTAGAAAGTCTTTAGAAAGGTGTCTCTATGTCCATTTTAGATTTTGTTGATTGGTTGAGGTATTGTTGATGTGAGAGAGTTGTTTTTTGTTAATCTCTACATCTGTTTGCCAATTTGGCACCTTTGTATACTCCCTATGTATTTTGTTGAACCCTTGTTTGATTAGGTGCTGTTAATAATATTATACTTCTGCCTATTAAAAAAAGTGATGACTCTGTTTGTGGCACTTAGGGTATTTCCTTAATTTGTTTGTCATTTACACGAATTTTCAAAACGAGTTAAGTATCCATGTTGATCATGTTTTACATAGATAATATGTATTACCTGAAGGTTTTGGAAAAGGGAGTGTGGACTTCCATTTCAGCTGTATACTTATTTGACATCCAGACACATGTTTGGATGTGATACATGTACCTAATCCTTATAGACATAGATTAAATGTTGGCAAAAACTTACGTCAAAAGCGTTTAAAAATAAACATGGATTCCTAATCTTCACATTTCACATTTCACATTTCTCATTTCAATAGTGGAGTATGAGGCTTATGCTCCAGAACTGAGGCTTATGCTTTTCAGGAGTTGGGTTCTATCTACATCAGAAATAGGATTTGCTTACAGGTTTGATAAAAAATGTTGGGGATGGCTTCTTTGTATGTATTCTGGTGTACGTGTGGAAAGAGATGAATACAAAATGCTGCTTCCTCAAAACATTTTTATTCAATGGAATGGAAAGGAGGAGCTTTGTGTCACAAACTTAGGCCTTTCCCATTTGAGCTGGTTGTGACAGTAGTCATCATATTTAGCTTTCATTGATTGTTTGAGGATGAGTAAGCTGTGTTTGCTTTTTGTATTTATTCTTCTCTTTTTGGTGCCTCATGGTGGGATTTTTATATTTTTGCATATTTGGGTTATGCCTCCATTTATGTTAGGCGCTTCTTTATATAATATTTTAATTTGCTTATCCAGAGAGAGAGAAAGAGAGAGAGAGAGAGAGAGAGAGAGAGAGAGAGAGAGAGAGAGAGAGAGAGAGAGAGAGAAGGATTCTAAAATTCTTCTTTGGATCCTAATCCTGCCAATCTTGCACTGCAGTTAATTTTAGTTCATAAAAATTTTAAGTTTTCTTTCCGTGTGTCTAATTTTTGAATTTGGAGTAACTTGGATAAAATTCCACGGATATTTGTAAGATATTTTCCCCTATGATTATTATCAAATTTTGTTTTCGTCTTCCAGGCCATTGACACAAGAGATGCTTTGGCGAAATCAATTTATGCTTGTTTATTTGACTGGCTGGTAGAACAAATCAACAAGTCACTTGCTGTAGGAAAACGGCGTACTGGCAGATCCATTAGCATTCTTGATATCTATGGATTTGAATCATTCGATGTATGATATTATTTAGTTTCTGCTGTAAATAATTTTTCATTCCCCCCATTCCCCATTGTCCCCCTAAATTTATAAATATTCATGTTACATATTCTGTTTTTCCAGAGAAATAGCTTTGAGCAGTTCTGCATAAATTATGCAAATGAGAGGTTGCAGCAGCACTTTAACCGTCATTTATTCAAGTTAGAGCAAGAGGTAACTGTCCAATATTCCTTCTCTTATCAATATAAACAAATATAGTGATATAAACTCACATATAACAAATTCTAGATGATCCGATTACTTCAGTTCTGAATAGAAAGTTGATAAGTTATTTAAATTTTATGCATGGGTAGAAGGTAATTTGGCTTGGCTGAGAACCAAGGGTACACAAAGAACCCAATCCATGTATTCCAGACCAACCCAAATGAACCTCTTAACCAAGTTATTTATGATTAATCAGGTTTCTATTCAAATAATCTTTTGGGATGGCCCTATAGAGTAAACAAAAATAGCATAAGCTCTATAATTAAATTCCTGTTGTAGGACCAAATGGCTGATGTATCTCCATGAGAAACCTTGGTGTTTCTATTAAACCACTTCATGAGCCTGAACCCACTAAAAAATGTAAACAAAGCAACTTATTGATGGTTGCCAAAGAATTATAAGGGAAAAGATTTTATAGCATTTACCATAAAGTAATGACCTTATACCAGCCCTAAAGCTGACACTGTTGGAGCCATGACAAGTATTAAACATAAGATATGGTAAGCAAGAAAATTCTAACATCACTGCTGGACAGTTATAAGCAAAAACAATCAGGAAATTTTTAGTAAGCATACAACTTGCATCTGTTCTTGAAGAAATTTCAACCATCCTGCTTCAAAATACTCTTAAGACTAAAATATGTGTGAATGATCAAATCTTTTACATCCTAATGCCCATCTTACTTCATCTATGCAATCCTTGCATAGGAGTGAATTTTCTTCTATATCAGCTGAAATACAAATAAGGATAACTAATGATGAGTAGTCTGATGTTTGGGTAAGAGGAGTTAAGAACTAATTATTAATTATTAAAGAGAACTTGTCGGTCTCGAAACTTCAGAATTGATGAATAACTGATTCATGCCTAATTGGTGTCTCAGCTGATGTATGTCCAGCTGGTGCTCCTTGGTGGCAGGTGTAATCAACAAAATTTTTAACCTATAACACCATGAACTAGGGTAGCAAATACAAAGCTACTATAGTATAGTGGCTCTAGGATCGTTCCACTGGGAAGGGTACTCAAGTTGAAAATGATACCAATTCAAAGTGAATTGGTGTTGTTTCATTTCAAGGTTAGCTTAAGAAATAAAACACAAACTTTAGTTGAAAAAGGTATGGACTTAAATTAACAACACAACAAGTGATGAAAATAACTTAAGAAGAAAAGCATTCCTTGGAGATTCAGGTATACAGGGGAGGTTCCTCATGCAAAAGCATAGCTCCGGTCACTTGGTTCAATTCCTCACATTAGAGAATTAACATAAAGTCAATTCTCTAATAGGTGCTGCATAAATGCATCCCTCAATTGGATTTCAACTTTAATTCTCTCACTGATACAACTTGCAATGGTTTGAGCCTCTCACTAGCCTTTACCATTCAAGGTGATCTTTAACCTTGGATTACCCGTCAAAAGCTCGCAAGAGGTAACTAATGGATGTCTCCTAAGAGTCCAAAAGCTTACCAAGTGTTGGCTATTCTAGAAAATCCTACCTTCAAGTCACCTACCAAAGGCTCGCAAGGGGTAAACTAGTGCATCTCCACGGTTAGAGATCACTTGCCTTACCAAGTGTTGGCCCAGGTGACTCCAAGGTGTTTTAAGTTAACTAAAAACATTAGAAACCATTCACGAGACACACTTACTCTTCATTCATAGCTGAAACCACAAAGCTTCTGATTGAAGCACTTGGAACCTTTCCCGGCAACCTTAACTCCAAGGAACTAAAAAGCTTAGCTACTCATTCTCTGGGGAAAGCTCCTTAGAGAGTGCATAACTTGGTAAAAATATTAAAATACGAAGTGAGAAGGTAAGGTAGTGAAGAGCTAAAGCTCCCTGTATTTCTTTCTTGTTAACTTACAAAAGGTTCAACAACCAGAACCCACAGAACAGGCCCCTCGGGCTCTCTTTTAAATCAAAATTACAATGACAGCTATTCCATGATATTTTGCCAAATTCCTAGCTTAAAAACTAAGGAAACTTATCATTGGTGACTTACAAGGAGAATTTGGGCATTTGGGCAACAAAAATCTAATGAAAAATATCTCCAAGTGTCGGTTACAAATATCGGGAAGCACTCAGGACCACTTCGCAGGTGAAAGGTGAGGTCTGCGAAATTTCGCAGGTGCACAAGAGGAGCTGCGAAATTTCTTCATAGCAGCCAGCTGCTTCATCACCTTCACAAAGTTGACTTCCCTCTTGTGGTGCTTGGCTTCCATCGCGGCGTGAAGCTTCAGGGGAACTCCATAGCACTGTGCAAAAAGGTTGCGAAACCATTCCGCAACAAGAATGGTGATTTCGCAGCACTTTTCTGAAGCCTTTCTTCCTTCAGCTTGGAGCAGTTATCTTCCAAAGGCTGTAACTTCCTCATTTCAGCTCCAAATTGCACACGGCTTGAGGCATTGGATTGTTGACTTCCCAAGCTTTCAAATGACATATTGTATGCATAATTTGGACTCCAGGAAGTGCTCCAAAAATGGCTGCAGTGACTGTCATCAAGAGAGCTCCACGGCTGGATCCTCTTTGCTTCCCCTTTTGCATTCCCACTTTGCTTATGGCAAAAGAGCTTCAAAGCTTTGATTCTTCATGCCTCTGAGCTTCCTATTGCTTGCCAATGATTCCAAATAACTCTCCTCAATCTCATAATGCTTTGGTGATCAAAATACTAACAAAAACACCAAAACTTACACAATTTGATTAGTATTGATTGAAAGGGGCCTTAACATGTTAATTGGGTTAAAATGCACTAACTACTACTCAAAAGTGCTTAAAAGGATTAATTAGAAGCTAGCAAATAACACTTTTTGAGTAGTAATCAATAACCTGTCCTCCAGTTAGGATTGCCATTGGAATGCTGAAGACATTGCCTAATGGCAATCTATAAAAATTTGCTGAAGTATTACATGCTCTTATGGAGAGCTCAAGATATTTAATCCATTAGCTTTCCAAGAACAACCTCCAGTTGGATGATAACCTGACGACAACAGAAGTTGTGGGGAATGTTTAATATTGTCTATCAATAGTGCTGGTTATGAGAAAACAAGTATGACATGTTGTCATAAAGAGCAACCTGAAGACAACAATGGTTGTGGGGAGTGTTTAATATTGTCTATCAATAGTGATGATTACCAGAAAACTACAGGTATCATAAGGCGTATTGAAGAGCACAAGCTTTTGGATCAATTTGCTTTCTAAGTAGTAAAGTTCCAGATGTAAATGTCAATTTGGTTAACTTTATGTTCTTGGTAGTATGAATCTAGTTCTGGCTTGTTTGCTTGTGTGCCATAATGTCTGCTCTTGAACGTGTGATGTTTTGTCAAACTATGACAAGTTCTCTCACAAGAAACATCCTGTATTTATTTATCAATAATGAAGCCTTATATCTGAGCTACTTGGGGTTAGCCTCATGATTCCTTTCTTGCCATACAGCTCTACCTATAGCTATATCCTCCATTGAATAAAGACCATCATGTTTTTCTACTCTTTTGATCCAGTTTGTTCTTGTAAAATAATTGCTAACTAGAATGCCCCTAGTGACTCAAGCTTGGTGCACCGACATCACAATCGGAATTCCTTTCTTATGAATGAAACCCCCATGCCAAGCCTTTTCCTGATCCATGGCCATGCTAGGTAATTTGAATGCAACATGTAGTCAATGTGATGATCTTCTTGTAGAGCACAAACTCAAAAACCTCCCTAAAGCCATATAAAGCTAAGACTTTGTTTGAGAAGTGTTTTTGAAAATAAGTTTCAATAACAATTTTTGAAAGCTGTTCTTTGATGTTTTGTAGAACAAAAGTTTGTTTGGGAACTTAAAACGTTCTTAACCTATTTTTTATGTTTTTAAATATGTTTATGTTTAAAAATTTTAATTATTCTCCATGTTTTCATAATTATATTTTAAAATAGCCTTCATAAAACAAGTGAAAACAACTAAAAGATGTTATCTGAAAACACCTTTTTTTTTAAAGAACAGAAAATTGTTTTTTGGTTGCCACACATGTTTTTCTGTTTTTTTTTTTTTTTTTGCTTTGGAGAACAAAAAACCGTTTTAAAAGACAGTTATCAAACATGGCCTAAACTTTTGTTTTCTCTTGTCCTTGTCGTGCCTTCAACTTCAATGAGATAATCCTTTATTGCTGAATCAATTTCATCGGACATGGTTGAACCATGTTAAACAATCCCCTTTCATTTTATCCTTTGTTATCCTTCCTTCAGTAGGTGCCAAGGATGAAAATATCGGTTTTATAGATATGTCAGTAACTCAATTTTATGAATATATAGGGAAATATTAGTGGATATTCTACATAAAATATCGGTTAGACAAAAATTAATCAAAACTCATGAAAATGTAGACAAAAATTCTAAAGAATAATATAAGCAATAATGGACATTTTGAGATTGTTTTGTTAAAAAAATTAATACATGTATGAAATAGTTTGTGACATCCAATAATAATATTTAGAATTTAAAAGTACATTTTGTAGAGATTTATCTTATTTTAATGTATTCAATAAAATAAAAGAAATTATGATGCATGTATAAGTATTTTTTATCTTAAAATGTTGATAATTTTATTTATAAATTTATATTTATTTTTTATCTAATTATTATATAAAATACATGATAATTAAAATTAATTAATTTAAATTAATTTATAATATATAAATATATATATTAATTTATGTATATAGAATTTTAATATATATATATATATATATATATATATATAATTATAGGATATTTACATTTATGAGTCTTATATATAATGCTCATTTATAATTTAAATATATATAAATAGATGTACACATTATTACTAAGAACAAAGCTGGCTTAGTGGCATAGTTGCTAACTCTTATACCTAAGGTCATGGGTTCAATCCCATCCCTCTACAAATGCGAGTTATTTTTCATTTCATCCTTTAATGCAGTCCCACATCGGCTAGGAAGCAACTTATAACACCAGTACTGAAGTCAAAGAGCTCTTACAAGCTATTGAGCCACAGTGAGCATTCTGGGCTAGGCCCAAAGCAAGGGGAGTTACTGTAGCATATTTGGGCTCCATTTTGAGAGCCCAATTCTAGATTTTGAAAGTCAAAATTCAAAATAAATCGATGATGTGGCATAAAAATTGCTGATAAATCGGTGATAATTGACAAAATATTGATATATGGCCACTGGAGGTTTACCCGGTCGTTAACTTTAGGGCCTCATGGGATTAGTTGAGGTGCACGTAAGCTGGCCCAGACATCCACGGTTATAAAAAAAAAAATATTGATATATGGCCAAAAAATCGGCGAAAAAGGTGAAACTAAGGAAATATTGGACGCTCGAGATTTCGGAGGAGATTATCCAATACACGATATTTTGGTGATATATCACCGATTCGTGACATTTTAATCCTTGTTTGGTGCTACCCTCCACTTATGTAAATATTAGGAAAGAAAACCAGCACTTATCCTCAAGATGTTGGGTTTTCTCCCCTATGCTATTCAAATTCTTATTGTTAAAGACCATGAAGTATTAGTCCACAAAGAACCTAAATAACAAAATAAGTAAGTGCCCTTATGACTTCTCTTTACTCTATGTTACATAGGTTCAGGTACAGGAGCGTGTCTAGGTGTTTCATCTTTCATCTTTCAAATTTTAGCTTATGGGAGCTTGACTAAAAAAAGGGATCTTGAATGGTGCTTAGGTATGACATAATAAAAGGAAAGAATCAATGAGAAGTTAGTCAAAATCAAGAAATAACATATCCCTGATCTTAATGGTACTTGACTAAAAGAGCACATTTTTTAATCCTTATTTAAAAAAAAAAAAAACTCAAAATAATCAAATCTAGAGCAAAATAGGAGTATCTACAAGTATCCCTCTCCCACACTATTGTTGTTTTGTGTTGACATGGGTATGTTGGGTGAAATTGGAGTGTCCAGGTATCATATTCTATATTTGGATACAGGTTTTCAGTTCTGTTCTTAGCTCTCACAGAGGTTGGCTATAAACAGAAAATGTAGATAGAACTATGAATGAAGAAAATACCTAAAATTCAAATATACCTCTTTGAACCCTGTGGTATTCCATCTTAATGCAAATGTACTAATATTTTACTTTATTTTATTTTGAAAAAAAAAGCTAATTTGAATGCTATTTAAAAGTTCAATTTCTGTTTATGTAGCATCAGCGATATCAAGTTTATAATGTTGATATAGAAGTGAGGAATTAACTAGTTTATAATTCTTTACAAAGAAAAACAATAAGAACTTTTAACTCTAATGCTAAATCTATGCCACAGTGAACAGTCTAAACCAACTCAAGAAAACTAGAGATATTGTGAAACATTGTCTTTCCTAATATTTTTTCCTCTTTCTGTTTTCCTTCTTGAATCTACAAGATGAAGTTTTGAAAGCTGTCTAATTCACAAAAAGGAAAAAGTTCACCTTAACCAAGCTCATTAAGTTGGTTCTTTAGTTTTTAAGTCATGTAGACTAGAAGTTTGAAAGAAGACTAATACATAAAAGGAAAAGGATTTGGGAAACCTCAATAACCTGTCATATAAGACATTTTAACCCGATCTATTCATTTCTGGTGGATTCAGTTCGATTTTAGTGTTCTATGCAAAATTTCTGTATTTCTACAATTATGAGTGACAGCTCTTTTGCAAAGATCTAAATTGCACCTATTCACAATCATGTTCGATTTGGTTGCTCCTAATTTAAGCCATTTGCAAAATTGCTGTCAAAACGAGCTTATTTTGGGAAGGCTAGTGGATCTGGATCTAACTTGGCCATCTCTATGAAAATTTGTGTATTTCTAACTACTGTGAGTACACCTTACAGTGCTTTTGCAAAATTCAGAATCATTTGCCACAAGATAATGCATTACATATTGCAGTAAAAGGATGCAATTATATAGGGAAAAAAAAAGAAGAAGAATTGGTTGCTTTTGTCATGATAAGATCCTGTTTTTGATATTGGTTTTTCCATTTGTAAATTCTGATCTGATCATGGTATTAGGCATTTGTCAACTTCTTCATTTCTGTGCCAACTTGGGTTAGATTGGTGCATTTTAATCTCCTTATTCCTATCTAGTGAAGAACTATCTTTGCTAGATATGACAACCCTTGTTTTAATATATTGATATCAAAATTTCTTTTTCAGGAATATATCCAAGATGGAATTGACTGGAATAGAGTTGATTTTGAGGACAATCAAGACTGTCTAAATCTTTTTGAGAAGGTACAAAGGTCATTGATGTGTCCATTTATGCACACTACATCATATTGCTTCTGTATTATCTTACTGATTCTTGTTAGTTATTTATTTTAATATTGTTATTTTTAGGCATGGCTGCATGATATAAATTTTCTTGTTGTGTTTCAAATTTGGGATGGTTATATGAAACCTTGTGATGACTCCTGTGTTATGATTCTAGATCACATTTGGCCTTAATGACTTCATATCAGGGTCTTGATGGGAGAACTATTGCAGCTAAACAAACCTAGAGGCTGCATTATTTTGATCATGCCTTGGTGGCAATGTTGGCAGTGGTGATAATTATGTTATCTCCATCTCTTAAACATGCAGTTATGGGGACTTAGGTATAACATTGCCCACATTATTTTGAAATTCTCAAATCTAAGTATTTCAAGACCCCCCCCCTGCCCTTTTAAAATTCCTCCAAAGTCAGAAACACAATGTGATTTTAAAAAAAGGAACTCTGAAATCCCTTTCTTCCCCAAACCCCTCCTACAAATCTTTCAGCTAGATACAGCCTAATGGTTTTGCGCAATAAAGCTTTTAATAAGTTCTTTTTCTCTTCTGAGGAGTGATCTTGTTCTGCTGTTTCAAGTCAAGGTCTTTGGTTTGTAATTATTCTCTGAACTGAGCTTTAGCATGGCTGCCTGACCCTTTTTCTAGTTCAATTTAGGCTCAATTTTTCCTTAAATTGATCCTTTGGACAGTTGACATCCAGATTTATGAACAATTTCAAGTCAAGGTGTTTGGACTGTGACTGTTCTATGAACTGGGCATAAGCATGGCTCGCCCAGCTTTTTCTGTATCTGAGTTGAGATCAAGTTTTCTTGAATTCAACTTTTTACCTTGCTAGTTTTTGAAGTATCTGTATCCATTCTTTTCCTTCTTCTTATGGTATATGACATGGTTCTGGTGGAAAGTGAGAGAATGATATAAAAAAGCTGCCTCATTGATCTTGATGTTGAAATCAAAAAACAATTTTAATTCTTTCTTTTAACCTTAAAACTAATGGCATTTCCTTTTGATGCATGGAATATATGTAATGTACTTCCTTTAACCTTGTCTTTTATGCAGAAACCATTAGGTCTATTGTCTCTGTTAGACGAGGAGTCCACCTTCCCTAATGGCACAGACTTGACCTTTGCAAACAAGCTTAAGCAGCATCTGAATTCTAATTCTTGTTTCAGAGGAGAACGAGGAAAAGCTTTTAGTGTCTGTCATTATGCAGGAGAGGTATTTACACTAGTTTTAATAATTTTTACATCATTCTCCCCTCTTATGCTGCATCCAAAGTGTTTGTCAGGTAGGTAGTAAGATCTTGTTTTTCATATGCTAATGGGGACATCTGTACATGCCAGTATAAAACATATGATGGGGCTGAACAGGCACTGCCTACTGATTTAGAGGAACTTTTATATTATGCTGTTGTCTAATATTAGATCGATTCCTACCTATCAAAAAAGAATATTGGATCCATTGCTGTGCCAATTGGTGCCATCATGCTATTTACTAAATAGTCTTGAGTTTCAATCAGCCAATACTACTAGCTTTTCTTCTCCACTAAAAAGGGGAAAATAACATGTTTGTTTTTTTTTTTTTTTGTAAAAAAATTTGTATCTGGTTGGATGCCTTACATTTTGATTGTTCCACTTTCTCCATTCAGGTCATGTATGACACCACTGGGTTTCTAGAGAAGAACAGAGATTTGTTACACTTGGATTCCATTCAACTTCTATCTTCTTGCACATGCCATCTGCCCCAAATCTTTGCATCCAATATGCTTACTCAATCTGAGAAGCCTGTTGTTGGCCCTTTATATAAGTCAGGTGGAGCGGATTCCCAGAAGCTAAGTGTTGCAACAAAATTTAAGGTACATTCGCATCTCAGTTTCACCAACATACATCTTGAGATCCTTAATGGTTACATGTTCCCTTTCTTTGTACCCAAACTTTATAGGTGAGCACAATATTTGCCATACAGGGTCTTTCTGCCAATTTATATGGTTTTGATGTTTCCCTTATGGCCCTACAGGGTTTTCATTTTAAAATTAAAATTACTAACAATTAAAAAGTTGGGTTCCCAGCTTTCATTTTAATAAATTGACATAATCATCTCTTGGCAATGTTGTTGCTCCATAGATTTAACACATTCAATCTAAAGAAATCCTAGTTTTTGTTTTGTTTTTTTTTTTTTTAAATGTAAACGTTGTTTATTACAAAACCAAATGAGATAAGAACCTTTGTAGGGCAAATAGGCTTTGGATGATTTGGTTAAGCAGGTGCAATAACTTCTGAAATTTGCAGTTGGAATCATACTCCACAATTTTGTGGTGTGTGCTGGAACCACCTGTATTTTGAGATTTTCTTTTCTGCTTGAAGGTCATCTCAGTGTTTAAGATTTTGTAGTAACTTCATTCTTCTAAATTTTTCGCCATTTATAGTAGAAAAAGAAAACAAGAAAGCAAAATGAAAATCCAATACAAATCTTCATGGGCCATTTATTTTTATGAATTTAAATAATTTTTTTGACACTTGTGTATTAGTTGTTGATTCTTGATCAAGAATACAAGTGGTATGTATGTGTGTCTTTTTGTGCTTGTAATCATTTATTTCTCTTTATTTTTATTTTGAGAAATTTTATCCATGAGTGTCTTGATGCTACACCTCTGCACAGTCAATAGGACAGTATATTTTCTTGTAATAAAAAGTGAACATTTTCCATTTAACATTCATGTCTTCTATTGTAGGGTGAGTATATATATCAAAGAGTTTAATTCTTAGATTTGTCTTTGATATAAAAACTTATGAATTTGATGCATCATATTGGCTTGTTTGATGATCAAATCTTTCAACCAAAATAAATGATAGTTCTATTTGCCTTACCTGAGGAAAATGGATATAAAGAAAGGCATGTTTTGATACAAAAGAGAACCAAATACATTGAAAGAGAAAAAGGAAAAGGGTTGTTATTTCTAGATTTTGTAGAAGTAGATATGATGATTCTGATCCAGATTGTCTAAATCACTGACATTTTCTTTTTCTAGTTCTGGTGATAAATTTAACTTTACTCTGTATGGATACAGTTGGGGAATGCCAATATATCATAGCCTTGAAACCCACAACTGGTTAGAAGTTCTTGGCAGATGTATGTGTTACTTGTGCATGCCAGAGATATTGTTGTTTTTCCAAATTGCCTGGGGTCAATCTCTTGCTAGGAATAAAATATCAATGTTTAAAATATGTCAATGGTTATAAACAAATCTGGACTTACAGACTAGTTTTGATATTGAAAGATTTTTCAAAATCTTTTATAGTTATAAATCTGGAACTATTTATTGATAATACAGACATAGGGGATATGGATGGAGACATCTACATATCATTAGATATTTAATACTATGGATTTGACGCTAATGGCTGCAATAGCATGACAAAGTATTTGATAAGCAATGAGGAAAATCTAGAACATGTAGTTTGTAAATTAGAGTTATACTATCAAAAAATATCTCAGTAATTGAGTTGGTTTCTGTGCCTTGATATGTTGCTTACTAATTTCTTGTGTTGGTTTTTAGGGTCAACTGTTCCAACTGATGCAACGTCTTGAGACCACAACACCACATTTCATTCGTTGCATTAAGCCCAACAATTTTCAGTCTCCTGGAAACTATGACCAAGGACTTGTACTGCAGCAACTAAGATGTTGTGGAGTCCTAGAAGTAGTTAGAATATCAAGGTCGGGCTTTCCGACTCGGATGTCTCATCAGAAGTTTGCTAGAAGGTACACATAGATGACAAGGTTTTGTTATCTAGTTGTATTGCACTTATAAATTTTGTATTCTTTTCTTAAGAATCTGTTTTTATTTTATTTTATTTTTCCTTGTTTGGTTGTTAATTGACCAGGTATGGTTTTCTTCTACTGGAGAGTGTTGCATCTCAAGATCCACTTAGTGTTTCAGTTGCAATCCTTCATCAGTTCAATATTCTGCCTGAGATGTATCAAGTTGGCTACACAAAATTGTTTTTCCGAACTGGACAGGTGAGATGAAGTGATTATCATCTGAACTTGCATTCAGTAGGTGATTGACCCTAATGAGTTGTGGCTGGAAAACAATGTCACTTTGTTAATAAATGCTCTAAGTCCTTTGAGACTTATTTTTTGGATCTTGAAACTAAAAAGTTAGTTTATTCTTGAAACAAATAGAGAGGAAAAAGGAAAGAAAAAATGAAGGAGAAAATAAAAAGTTAGTTTATACTCGTTAAATTTTTCACACACTTTAGATTTATTCTTCTGTCATCTTTCATATAAAAAATTAAGAATTTGAGTTTCCCTTCTACTTTTTTTTTACTTTCTTTAGTACTTTTATTAGAGCTTCAAGGACAAGAAAAAAAAAGAGGAATTCCCATAGTAATACTTCGTATTAGTCATCATGTTCTGATGGGTTGAAATGTACTTACAAAATGAAACTTCTGCTTGGATTATCAGTCTATCAGGAGTTTTTTCTTTCCAAATCCAATATATTGGATCTGTTGGGTGATTAAATGTCTTATATTCACATTTCATTTTTAGTTTCTTCCAGCTTGGTTCATGATCATGGCTGTTAGCAGCAATCAAAATGAATAACATAAATCAGATATTCACGAGTCCTATTCCATGTCATTATACAGATTGGTGTCCTTGAGGATACAAGAAACCACACTCTCCATGGCATTTTACGTGTTCAAAGTTGCTTCAGAGGTCACCAAGCTCGTTGTCATCTCAGGGATCTTAGGAGAGGAATTGCAACTCTTCAGTCATGTATTGTCTTTTTTATCTTGTACTTACAACTTTTCTCAATATTTTTATGAGGAAATCTAGCTCTTCCTTAAAAAGCTTGAGATAATGAATTCTATATTTTGCAGTTGTTCGTGGTGAAAAAACCAGAAAGGAATTTGCAATCTTACTGCAGAGACACAGAGCTGCTGTGGTTATACAAAAGCAGATTAGAAGCAGGATTGGCCGGAAAAAATTCATGAGCATTTATGATGCATCCATAGTGATACAATCAGGTGAAAAATTTATATTGTTCGTGTAGATGGACTAATTCGTGTAAAACATAGAAGTTCTCTGCTCATTTTCATGTTTGTGATATGAGTTCATACAAGAAATTTGGCCTTGGCATCAACCAGAGCCTAGCTTCCAATATGCCTAAATAAAATCTTCAACACAATATGTAGAAATTTACTTTTTAAAATATCTAAAAAATAATGAGTGGGTAAGGTTTGGGACTATTTGCTCTGCTTTCCAAATCCAAAGAGTATGAGTAAGGCTAAGGTACTTTGCCTGCTCTGAGATCATGATATTTGGCTATTTATGGTATATTGTAAATGACATTGTCTTGCATTTTGCAGTTATTCGTGGCTGGTTAGTCCGAAGGTGCTCAGGAGATCTTGGGTTACTCACTGTTGGCGGCAGAAAGGTACTATCTGATTGTTACATCTAATATTAATTATTGTTTCCTTCAACCATTCTATGTGCTTATGTTTTTCATGGAATGATATATATTGGAGGAGAAAATACTACATAAAATTGTATGCCATGAATGAAAATATGGTATATAAATATGTAAGCTGTACATTTGTTCTAGGATGGTTGACTAACTTTTGGTAATACATAAATAGGTAAGCTGTACACTAGTAGGATAATTGACTAAATTACCCTAATTTGTAGTAACTAGTTTTTAGGGTTGACTATATAAAAAAGACAAAAAGACAACTAGTTACAAAATCACCATATGATCTGGAAATTAAAAAATAATCGACAAAGTCAAAACAATTAATTAGGGCAGCCATTTTAAACAAAAATCTTTCCCAGTTCAAAGTTATGCTTATTTAGAGATTTCCATGTGACTTAAAAGTTCATATGGCACATAGTTCATAGATTATAGCAAAGAAAAACGAAGAAAAAATCTGAGAGTTTTATTTTGTGCCAAAATTTGAATGTCATTAGAATTATCAGAGTTTTCATTGATTAGAATTATTGGAATTGTTCTACATTTTTTGTTTGTTCAGGCTTGTCTAAGATGAGAGAAAACAGGACATTTGTGCCCATTTAACCATGAGACATCCCCCAATAGTTTTAGGGTATTGTTAAATGCACCGACCTTTTCTCTCTCTACACCTGTCTCAATAAAAAAAATTACAAAGAGGTGGGCGTGTGGAGGAAGAAAAGATGGGTGTATTTAACATCATGCTTGTTTTAAAGTTGTCTTCATGCTCAACCAGACCAAAACTGGCCTGTTTGATTAAATATAAGATATCTGGTAACATTTATATTGTGGTGATATATATTTGTTTGAGAGGGGGGTCTTGCCTAGTCCTGAATTTCAAAGTTTCCGTGTGAATGTTCTTAGCATCTGACATGCCAAACAACTACGAATTTTCCAACAGGATAAAGAGTCAGATGAAGTGCTGGTAAAGTCATCATTCCTTGCTGAACTACAGCGCCGAGTTCTGAAAGCTGAGGCTGCTCTGAGAGAGAAAGAAGAGGAGAACGACATCCTCCACCAACGCCTGCAACAGTATGAGAATCGCTGGTCCGAATATGAGCTGAAAATGAAGTCCATGGAAGAAGTGTGGCAGAAACAAATGAGGTCTCTACAATCCAGCCTCTCCATTGCAAAGAAGAGCCTAGCCATGGATGATTCCAGGAGAAACTCTGATGCGTCAGTCAATCTAACCGACGACAGGGACTCCAGCTGGGACACAGGCAGCAACTTCAGGGGCCAGGAGAGCAATGGGATGAGACCAATGAGTGCAGGCCTGACGGTCATAAGCCGGATGGCTGAAGAATTTGAGCAGCGGAGTCAAGTGTTTGGGGACGATGCCAAGTTCCTGGTGGAGGTAAAATCCGGTCAAACTGAGGCAAGCCTCAACCCAGACCGGGAACTCAGACGGTTGAAGCAGATGTTTGAAGCTTGGAAGAAGGATTACGGGTCAAGGCTCCGGGAAACAAAGGTGATATTGCAGAAGCTGGGAAACGAAGAAGGGAGTGGTGATAAAGCAAGAAAGAAATGGTGGGTGAGGAGGAACAGCTCCAGGTTCAATTAAAACTACATTTTAGGCAATTGGATTATTACAAATTGTCTTATTGTTTGTGGTAAGGAGGTTGTTAGTTATTTGTGGTGGTATAGAGGTATTGTGAGAGAGAGTTTTGTCATTACAAGCGATATGGTGAAATGCAAAGCCCAGTAATTCCATTATGTATATCATTTTTTTCTTTTGTTTATTGAAAGTGGAAGCTGTAAATTATGCCTTTTCAAGTCACTCGGAAAGTTGAGATATGGTTGGTGAATGGCTAGGAAAATTGTTGTTTTGGATGTCACTTCAAAGGCATGGATCCAATTCTGTGGAACCGGAATGCCTTACTCTAGGGGTATTAATACCAAAAGAGAAACTACATATATTTCATCCATACTCTTCTACCAATGTTTGGAGGAAGTCAGAATATTTATGCTTGGTTATACAAATGTTATGGGGATATTTGGTTAAAAGGATTAAAATGACAAAAATGACCCTCATGACCATTTGAGACAACTTTTACTTTCTTTTATTTCCTTAAAAAATGTCACATCTTTCTCATACCTAATCCATTTTCATCAATTTTCCCTTTTTGGTTTTTATTTTTTTTATTTTTTTTTAAATGAAGTCAAACCCCATAAAGAGATTATTGGGAAAAGGAAAATAAGGGCTTCACCAATTTCAAAAGTCATAAAGTTCTATCTGAGTAAAGTTCTTCCATCTTTTTTGCCTTTTTAACATCCTTTGTATTCTCCATTTTTCTCTTTGTTTTATGTGAAAGATGAGAACACAAATAGCTGTCATTGGTTAAAGTCTTACATCCAACTTTGTTCTCATCGATTTTGCGATTTAGTATTTAAGTCTAGATGAAATTCCAATAGAAAACTTCTTGATCAAAAATTGTTCGTTGATGAAACAAAAATTTAACCTTAGTTAAGTTATTTTTAAATGAAATTAAGCTATATATTATTCAAGTGATTATAGTCAAGTTCTTAGTGGATGAAACAAAGTCTTGATTTTAAGAATAAACAATCTTTCACTATAATGTCTAAAAATCCTTACTTTTGAGAAAAGATTCCAAGAATTATAGAGATCAGTGGCTTTGATAATGTCTAACTTGTTTTTCTTAAAACTTGTTAGCTGAGCATCGATGTCTACGACATCTTCAATTTTTACTTCTTCACTTTCTTTTCGAGAAAGTATTTTATTTAAATGACTATTCTTCTCCATTGAAGATACTACGGTAGAAAGTGTCATTTTAGTAGTACTTCCCCTTTTCTCTTTTTGGAAGAGCTAAGGGATTCTTGGTCGAACTATTAAGACTCAAATTGTTGAGTTTGGCTATAATATCATCAACTTTTGTTCCATTACTGTTTGATACTGCATTCTTTCTTTCTAATTGCCTTATCTATGTAGAAATATTTTGTATTTCTCTTCTCAAATTTCTTACTTCTTTTGCTAACCGAAGTAACATAATTATTTCAAAATTTTGTTGTCTCACGGTTATCTTATCAAATTGTCCTTTAGGATTTAGCTTACTTAGCCCTATTGGATCGGTATGAATCTTCTTTGCTTCATCTAAAGCCTTTTTATATGCTATATCATTTTCCATAGCCTATCAATTAGATTCCATTGACCAATCCTTTAAGGTCCTCTAATTGCTTTTGAAGAATTTCTTGAAATTCTCCAAGTATAGTCACATTCTTTTGGATTTTTTCTAAGGTTTCTTTTATTTCAAGTTCTATAGCTTTTGGCTAAAGAATGTCAATTTGTTTGATTAAAGTCTTGATTTCTTGTTTTGAAGGAAGACTTTCCAAATAGCTAAATCTTTGAAGATTTTTGATCTCTAGTTCAATTTGACTCAATTGATCATTGATGAAGTCAAAATTCAAACTTGAAATGGTTTTCCTATGATGATTTAAGAATTCCTCTATGATTCTATATATTTTTTCTTGCCCTATTTTGTTGTTCTTGATTAGGTTGATAAGCAGATCAACAATAGTGTTAAATTGCATATCTTCGTTATGCAAAGTCTGGCAATATTTTTCTTCTTGAGTCTTGAAATTGCTTTGAATTCGATGGAATTTTGATGCAATAATTTTCTTCTTTTGTGCATTTATGTCTAGATCCAAGAATTCTATTTGAGTATACTAGTTAGACATCTATTGTATATTGCTACAAAAATTATCCATACAATTATCACTACTATCACACATGTCTTAGTAATATCTATTTTTACTATAATGCTTCTAATTCTAAACATGCTATAACACAAAGTATTAACATGCACCAAGAACTTACTATAAACAAATATAAAATGCTAACAGTTATTCTAAACACCAATTCAATAACCATGGTGTGGCTTTGATTAACATGAGGAGGGCATTTTCCTCAGAGCAACTATCCAGAGAAAATAAATTAGTCTAGCTGATTGAGGCCAGACCTAGAAGATTCTCCTCAACCACCCGATTTTGAACAATTTTCAGAATTGCACAAAATACTACAACGGATTATACTTATTTTTTGGTTATAGAGAGCTATTTTTTTTGGAAATTTTCTTTATTTATGGTTAAACAAGCTTTTATACTAGCAATACAAGCAACATATTGATCTACATATTTTTGAAAAGATTCTAAACTACAATTATTTATACGATATATTTGCTCAGGAGTGAAGATCATACAATTATATAATCTAGCTCTAGCTTCAGATGCACGAAAAAATAATGTAAAGATATCAATGCTTAAAGATGTATATCTTCACATGCAAACATTAAACTTATTGTTAATAATAGACGAAGTTTTCAAGTATTGATTGTTTCACCTTCTCTTTCATCTTCTTCTAAGAAGTCCTTTGAATTCATCTTGATTTTCTTTAGCCTTAAAAGTGGATGAATGACACTTTTGTATTGTGTTTGATATTCTTCCATGAGCTTGTTGAAGAATATGCCAAGCTTGGACTTGATTTTAATCCAAGGGTGGTAAACACATGTTCTTGGAGCAAAATTTAAGCGAGGATTAATGATGATTTGATCTCAATTAAACTTATCAATAATTTCCCTAAGTGTTTAGAAAAACCCAACTTTGTCTTCTTTAGCTTTGAAGGTGGATGAATGACACTTTTGTTTGTGTTTGATGTTCTTCCACAACTTGTTGAAGAATGTTTGGAATTTGATTTTGGCTTTTAAAGCTTCGTTTTGGATTTAGCTTCTAGGTTACATCTCCCTTTTGAGAACGTCTCATGCTGAAAGAAAAGAACACTTGTATTTAGAAAAGTTGGAGATTTTAGTTTAGATTTGACCTCTTTAATACAAAGAGTTTGTTCACGATTTAAGAAGTTTGCCAAGAAATAATTTTTTTTTGACATGAGTTTGACATTTTTTTTGTTACTACAGTTTAAGTTCTTGTAGGATAGGAACAATATGCAGTTTAGGCTCATGCTTTAAGAATCATCATTGGAGTGTTGAGGTTTGAGAACAATTATGGTAAAATTTAATGTCATGCTCTCTTCATTGTCATTGGTGAAAGTGATAGTTGCACAACATGTCGCAAAATTGTGACCTTTGTCTTTCAATCGTTTTGTCTCCTTTATTTTTGTGGCATAGAGTGATGGATTCTTAAGTGCCTGGATCAATGCAATTCTTGTTTCCTCAAGAAGTTGTAGCATTTCATGGATATTGAAGAACGAGGGTAAACATTGTAGGTTTGCTATTACCTTATCATCTTCCTTGGTTTTGCTCGACTCTACATCAAGAGCACTTTCTTCATCTTCACTTGGCCTATTTTCTATTGAAGTTTCATGACAAGAGACCGTATGAGTTGATGTTATCATCCCTCTATTGAAGAACTCTGGAGTGAAGTATTCTCCTAAGGTGACAGGGGTGATAAGCTTCTGTCCCAAGAGGTCATCAACTTGTATAATTGTTTGTTTTCTTTTAGGTTTCTTTTCTTCTTTCTTCTTCACATGTCGATGAATATTTTGCTTACGTTGTTCCTTCTAAGGAAGACTTGGGTATGGATGAGATTCTTGCATCTTGCAAGGTCTTCTTTGTGTCACCATTGTCCAACCTTCTTCACTATACGACATTGATTCATTATCAGAGTAAATGTGAAGAAGGGTGTCCTGCCGTGACATTTGTGTTTGCTTTGACTTAGGTAACTCACATTGGACAGTACTGACGCATGCCCCTAGTGTCTTAGGTGGAACGTGTAACAGAACAGGATCGAAGGACCCAAATGTGGCTGTAGCATGATCTGACTCTACTACTTCATCTAGATCTAGATGAATTATTCCTTGTTTTGTAAGTTTCGTTATGAGATATTTTAAGATGAAATATTTCTCCATAGAGTGACTAACGATTCGATGGTAATGACAGTAGTTTGGACTTTTAACACGACCCATTTATTTTGGATGCTTGCACTTAGGTAGCTCAATAACCTTTTTCTGGAGTAGATCTTCCAACATGTTAGACACATCAAAGTTAGGAAAATGATACTTCTTTTCC
Source organism: Vitis riparia (assembly GCF_004353265.1). Lineage (NCBI taxonomy): Eukaryota > Viridiplantae > Streptophyta > Magnoliopsida > Vitales > Vitaceae > Vitis > Vitis riparia. The sequence continues at coordinate 1,683,851 of NC_048440.1, forward strand.
TCTAATTCCTTCAAGGTGAACCAACGCCTCTCATTTTCCTAGGTTAGTCTGACCTCTTTTACTTCATTCTTTTTATCTCTTGCCAAGATTTTGATAGGAGACATATTTACCATCATTGACTCCTAGAAGGGTTTTATTGAGGTTTTATCACTTGTTTTCTTATCGTGTCTCTCTCTTTGCCGATCAATGATAAGATCCTTCTTAGTACCATGGTTGGCTATGCTGAGCTCCATGTCATGTGCTTGAGTAGCTAACTCTTCAAAGGTGTGAGGTCGTATCCCTTGGAGGATGTACAGAAAAACCTAATGCATTCCTTGAATGCACATCTCCACAGCTGACACCTCGGATAATCTATCTTTGCAGTCTAGTCTTAAGGAACACCAACGATTGATGTAGTCTATGACCGGCTCGTCTGGCCATTGCTTAGTATTAGTAAGCTCCATCATGCTTACAATTCGTCGGGTGCTATAGAAACGATTAAGGAATTCACGTTCCATTTGGTTCCAACTATCAATACACTAAAGTGCAAGGTCTATGTACTAATCGAAAGCAATCTCTTGAAGAGAACGAACAAATTGTTTGACTAACAAGTCACCATCTGTACCTGCATTGTTACAAGTTTCGACGAAATGGGCAACATGTTGTTTTGGATTTCCCTTTCCGTCAAATGATTGAAACTTTGGAGTTTGATAGCCCACAGACATACGTAGACTATGTGAGGCTCCATCGTATTGCGCTCTAATAGTGTTAGTTATCATATCTTGAAGTTGCTAGACAGATAATGACGCCACTAAGGTAGATTTTGTCGTTTGTCCCTTGACTTGCATTGCCTTAGACGCATGTGGTGCATCATCGGGAGGAGATGCAACATTCGGAAGGTGGTTGAGTCCTTGACTTGACTCACCTATATTTTGTACTTGTGCCTCAACGTTGTTTATGAGGGAGACTATCTGCATATCCTTCTCCTCAATTGTCTTGGTGAGTTTGGCGATGGCGCGAGCCATCTATGCTAATTGTTCTTCTACAGATGTAGTGCTAGTTGCCATTACCGACATAGTCATTAAGAAGGGAGAAGTAAAAGAGTTGGAACGATTGAAGTAATTTTTCTCCTTTGATGTTCCAATTGGTGATTTGGAGTGTAAGCTGGTGCTGGAGTTGGTATCAGTAACATAGCAAGGAGACTTATCCCGAAAGTCCTTTAGTGCTAAAGGGAGTTTTTCCTTGCTATAAGGACTATTCTTTACCTCGGAGAAGCCAAAGTGATGCATGGTTGGTGCTCATCACGTGTCCTTATGGTTTTAACAAACAAGTAGACTCACTTGTTTGTTTTGTTGAAGGTGAAGATATTGATTTTTCTTTGCTACAAGTTGTGGGGCCCATAGTGGTGTTGTGTGTCAATTGCGTAATGACGATCTTGTCATTGTCCTTGTTGACATGCACAACTTGAATTTTTTTGGATGCCATCAATGTAGTAATGATTACTTTTCTAACAAAAGAGATGAGAGGTCCAACTAGATGTGCCAAAAATTTGTATGCATAAATTTCATAAAAAACCCTACGATGTAAGCAAAACAATAACAAAAATAATGTAAACAAAATATTTATTTAAATTAAAAATATTGGTGTACAATCTCAAAAAAAAAAAAAAAAATTCTTTATAAAAGAATCTTTTCCCTCTGATTCCTTCGTTTTCACCACAACTTGAAGAACGATGACAAACTAGTTTCCTTAAATTTGAAGATCAATCAAGGGCCTAAATGGTTTTTTTCTGAATGAACTTGTTGAATGACAAAGAACACGTGTGTAGTCTTTTTTACCATTTATCGAACTTGTAGGGAGATTTGATGAAACCATTTTTTTTTTTTTTTTTTTTTTTTTTTGTGAAGCCTCTTTTCCCATACGAAGTTGCCTTTGGATTTTCTCCTTAGGATTTTTCTGATTTTTGATTTTTTTTTTTTCTGATTTCTAAATTTTCTCCTGCCTCAATTTATTTATTTATTTATTTTGAAAGAAGTCACTTCTATTTATAGGTGAAGGTAGGGAATTTGAATTTTGAATTCCCGAATTTTAGTTGTTTAATTCAAGGGATTTAGTTCATTGATTTTAACAACTTCTCTTCTTCTGAAAGGTTTTACCAATATAATAATAATAATAATATATTTTTCTTATTATTATTATTATTATTCTTTTTATAGTTGGAGATCAGTTTCCTTTTTCTTATGAAACTTATGATATTTATTTATTTTGAAGGCCAAATTAGTGGTAATTTAATCCACTAAAATTTTTATGTCTACAATTTCAAAACAAAATTTATAAAATTATTGCATATTTTAATTGAAATATAAGATAAATCAAAATTCTTAGAAAATGAATCTTTGAAAAAATGTAATAGTTATGTAAATTTTAAAAATAAAAGCAAAAAAAATTGTGTATGTTAAGAATGAGAAAATATTTTTTTTATTTTTTTTATTTTATTTAATCTAATTCATTATTATTTTTAATTAATAAATAGAGTTTTTACTATGACAATTTTAAAATAAAGGCTTCAAAATTTATATATTTTTATTAAATTTATAATTGTAAAAGTAGTACATTTATATCATTCTTATAATTTAAAACAATATTAAGTCTATGTTTTGTATCTCCTTGGCATCCAAGATACAATATCACTGTATTAATATTGTCCACTCAATGAATTAAAAGATGTAAAATATGAAAATAAATAGCAAAAAAAATACCAATATCAAGCAAAACAAATATGAAAAGAAAATATTTACGCAAAATTTTAATTATTTCATTACAAAAAAACTAAATTATCTGAAAATACATTTACCTTAAATAGTTTTTTTTTTCTTTTTAGAAAATGATATTGTTATAAAAATAATGAAAGGGGATTTCTAGTCTTTAAAATAAAAACTGAATCCAAGATCACTAAAAGCATCTTCCGTCTATAGAATAAATGAAAAATTTCTCAATTGAATGATAATAAATGATGAGGGCATCCATGTTGGTTTCAAATGGGATGATAATAATTCATCTAATGCTTCGGAAACTATAGGCTTTATGGAAGAGCATGAAGTTGTTTTATAACTGGATTTCTTGCTATGTTTTTTTCAAGGATACATACGACCCTTTTCCTTCTTCACTTCACGTTGAGGTCTCCACAACTTTATTTTCCTAGTTTTTTTGGGGTTGTTGAAGGGCATTTTTGACATTTTTTTACCATTATTTACACATGACCATTGGAGGAATTTTTGCACTTTCTCCATATCCTTCATAAGACTTATTAAAATGGGTGACCCTTCTTAGTAATTATCACGATTAGTCCACCCTATTATATAATTTTCCCTATAAATATATTAAAGGACGTTCCAAAGAAACATTTGGATGGGTTTAATATAACTCAGCTTTACTTAACTCAAATTTAAGTCACAAAGCAACCTAATAAATGTGATGAACACAACTAATTTAAGCACGTCTTTGAACTTGATCCAAGCTTTTAAAATATGAGATTGAGTTGGGTTTCGATTGAATAGTTTGAGTTACAACTTAGGTTGGATCAGACTTGTGTTGGACACCCGACTTGCCCAAGTTGGAGCCTTAATGAAATTGGACTCGTGCAACTTATTCCTATATAAAACGTGAATTATAAATAATTTATTCATGAGTGTAATATGAAATGATAAGTATATTAATCATCAATTCAAAAAAACATGTCAAACCTCTATGTTGATTTTGATGGTGGAAAATGAAAACACTTGCTCAAGCACCAATTACTAGTATTAGTAGACCATCACACATGTTTTTGTTTATTTTTCCCCCCTAATTTAAGTTTAAGATTATGGTACAAGGGACATGAAAAGAGTTTTGTTCATTGAAATTAAACAATAATATCATCAATTTCTCCACTTTAACCCAAAAAATAACAGTTGAAAATCCAAGTTCCTAAGAGTATGTTTGGTTCCTGAAAAAGGTTAAAAAGTGAAAAAAATGAGAAAATAATTTTCTCACATTTGGATACCATGAAATGAAGTAAGAAAAAAATGTTTAGCAAAAGAGGAAGCAAAATACTAAAGAATTTTCCTCTTTATTTTCCTTGAAAAAATGTTAAGAAAGTTTAAGGAAATTACATCCATCATAAATTTAATTTCCTTTCCTTCAATATTTTCATGGACAATCTTTTTTTTTTTTAATTTTTTTTTATTTGCATATGTTCATTATTTTTCTTTGTTTTTAATATTTAGATAAAATAAATAATATTAGTTAGAATAAATAAAATTGGCTACCTGTTCTAGGAAGGTGCTTGTAACTAATTAGGAATGACTTATTAATAGAAGGTGGAGAGTAGTACTTTTAATAGGATTTGATGCATCCTACATTTCCACAATTTCAATATCATTACAAGAAGTTGTAGTGTTCAAAGGAATTTGGTGTCAAAATAGTGTTTAGATGATGTATTCATTAAACTTTCAATAAAGAAAATGAAAGAGAAATAAAATTTGGGAAAGAATAGGAACAAAAGGAGCAAAAAAAAAAAAAAAAAAAAAAAAAAAAGGAATCTGAGAAAGAAAAGGAAAAAAGAAATCCAAATAAGATTTAAGAATTGGAAAAATCCAAGGTACAAACCGTTGCCTACCAAATTTCAAAGTGAAAGTACGTAAACGTAGAACATGAGATGATCATTTCCAAAAAAAGAGTTGAAAAGTAAAGTTCTAATAATAAGACTCTCCCAGGCTTAATTCCCAAAAGAAACTCCCCCAACTTAAATGACCAACATTCTCTTTTATTTTTGCTTGCATGAAAGTTGAATTAATTTATCCAAAAAAACTATAAAAAATATAAAATGGAGGAATGAGTCGGCTGGTCTTAAAAGAGGGCCAAATTGTTACGTTGGTTCTATCAAAGTAAAATTTGAAGTTTGGTTAGGGGATAGGTTGACCAGTCTTGGAGCGGCTAACCCTTTGTCTTTGTTATGTTTAAGTACATGCTTTGGTGAAATATGTAAATATTGTATAGGGACGGAAACATGGTGGGTTTGGGATGGGTCATCATCATCCCAATCCCAACCTAAATATTTAAACATATTCTTATTCTTATCCAAAAAAAAAAAAAAAAAAATTTAATTAGGGTGGTACGTTTATGACACTTTTCCATATTTGCCTTGTCTTGTCCCGTTGATTTTTTTTATTTATTTAATTTTTATGACATTCATTAATCCTTTTAGGTTATGAGATGAATAAAAAAACCATACAAAATAGAGTTAGCACACCCTAGAATGGATATAACATGCAAGAACCTAACCTAGGGCTTTAATACCGGTTGTTGGGAAACCTTGGATTGATCTATTCCCATGCCTTAGATCATTAGGGTGCATGAAAATCTATCATAGGCTCCCTAAATCTATTGTAGTGGAAAACTTGGTATTCAAAAAACAATATTGATGCCATAGAAAACATAGATTTAAAGATAATGCCACATACCTTTGATTTGAATGTTCTTGAATTGATTCTAATAAGTGTAGAATACTCCAAACTCATAGTAAATCTCGTAAACACCATGATTCTCTTCCTGATAACTCATCCTTGACTCTAGGCACTAAGATGGTGGAGATCTCAAGGTTGGAGGCTAGGGTTATTTCTTTAGATGGCAGGGAGAGAGTGGTAAGACATAGAAACACTAACCCTTATAGAGGTATTTATAGGTTTCATACTAGGTTTAAGTGATTTGAGCCCACCATGGGCTTGACTCACCTAATTTAGCTTTAAAAGATTATTTCTAATTGACTAATTAACCCAATGGAACTCTAATTAATCAATTACCCTAATCTGGAGATAATGTTCACTTACCCCTGTGCAACTTTACATAATCACTAAAACACCTTTATGTACAAAAATAAACTGAAAACCCATCCAACCCTCATAAACAGTGTCATCAAGGAATATGAGTTCAAGTGGGGACCATTGGGACCCATAAGATGTATCGACTCCCTCAGAATCCAATTCTAAAGTTGACTTAACATCTCACTACAAAGAGTCAACTACAATCTAGTGCCTTATGTATATATATTACAATGAGACACCAAGTGCTCGGATCCATGACTTGCTATCCACTATATACAATCTCGCTATGAACTGATCGTCTATAGTCTAACAAGGTGAAATTTATCAACCTTTCAAGATTACATCTACAATATTTGAGTTACATATCCTCCATTTATGTGATCAAATGACGTACTTCAACTCACTAAGAACATATGTCAAATTCCATTAAAGGAATTATTGGGGACCCACAAATTTCATGATCACACGTTCTTAGGATCAGACACATTGTCTTAAAGTCTATGAGATATCATGGTGCTTTTATTGAGAATACCTATTGCTATTGGCTTCCATCAATAGTGACCCAATTCATAGAGAATATATGATTAGCTTATGATATCACTCATGGGTCAAAGCCACTATAAACTTCTGCACAAGGTCAATATTCTCTTAAGGTTAAGAGACTATACACTATAACAACTTGGTGAAGTCATGATTACCTGATAGCCTTATGTCATGATTCACCATGGGTCTTGTCCAATGTGTAACCATACGCATTAGTGTACTTACCATGGGAACCCCATCCCGACGACTAAGACCAATCATTCCTTTAATTAGGAGGTGGTGCACTACATCCTTAAATGGATTGCCTAAGCCCATGAACTAGTTGTGAACAAATCATCTACTTGTAAGGAACCCATGATTGGATTTTCCATACAACTCTTAATGTACCCAAGTTATATACAGTGCAAGAGATGCTAAGCCAAAATGCTCATAAAGTATAATGCATGGATTAAGGATAAATAAATGTGAACTTAGAATATCATTAAATGAATAATGTATTCCAAATATGTTACATCTTGTCATGCTTTTAAGGGCTCTATCCTAACATTGCCTATGTTCACTCTCCTTAAACTCCTTTCGAGTGAGAGTTCCACTAAACTGAATCTTTTAACCCAAGCTTCCAAGTCTTTACACTTGAACTCAATGCCTCCAAGGGGCATGCAAAAATCTCTTCAAGTTCCACACCAACTTGGAGCTCCAACACTCAACCTATCACAATAAAAGCTTAAATATACAAGAAACTAAGATGAACACAAAGGGTGCACTAAGATGATTAACAAGTGAATGATTAATGCACCAAAAAGAAAGAGCTTTGAATAAGAGAAACTGTTAGGTAAAAGTTTAATGCAAGTGTTTTCATGATAATAAATGAAAGAAAGCTCTTAATTTATAGATTTGCAACCTTGGACACCTTAAATAAGCACAAACTATTTTCGATTGGTCAAGCTCTAGTTTGATTGGTTGACTAGCTGTTGGGCAATAAATGTATAGTAAGTGACCATTGGTCATTTTTGAGGTTTGATCGAGCCTCGACTAGACCTCAATTAGGAAAGAGGTTGCCTTGATTGAAAATGCAAGCTCTTTGGAAAAGAGAGATTTTTTTTATAACTTGGACTAGACCTTAACCGGGTAAGGGTAATCATTGAACCTAATGAACATCTCAACAATGGATTCATTATCTTTCATAACAAATAACTCATAACTATGAACAAGTATATTTATTTTTTATTCCTTTACTTGATTAGTTCCTTGATGAGTTACTTCAAGTAATTTCTAAATCTCTTTAGCCAATTTATATTGACATATACAATTATATTCATTTTTATCGATGATACGATGTAAAAAATAAATGGCTTTAGAATTCAATTAAACTTTTCTTCTATCATGTTCATCCCATTCTTGCTTAGTATTTGGAGCATCACTCTATTAACTGGTTTTGAAGGAATGTTGGGACCATCTTCAATGATATCGCTGAGGTCAAGATTAATAGCTTGTAAAAACTAAGTCAATTTTGTTTTCCAATAAGGATAATTGGTTCCTGTAAAGAATGAAGGTTGGTTAGTTGTAAAACCTTTCAAATGGGGTGAGCTTGACCAATTAGCCATATCCTCTTATATTGTTAAATCTTTAGCAAGAGGTTTAACTTTAATATTAATTGTGAAATAAGACTAATTTGATTAAGCAAAACACCCAGGGGGAGGGGGGAAATTGGGTTTTAAAATCTTTTTCAAAAACACCCCTAATTAGATAAGCAATAACACAATTTAAAGTAAATAGATAGGATTAGAGAGAACAAACTCAATTTTCATAGTGGTTCAACAATTCCTGCCTATGTCCACTCTCCTTAAACTCTTTTCGAGTGAGAGTTCCACTAACGAAGCTTTCAACCCAAGTTTCCAATTCTTTATACTTGGATTCAATGCCTATAAGGAGCACATACAAATCTCTTCATGTTCCACACCCCCGAAGCTCTTAACACTCAATCTTACTTAAATAAATGAGAATTTAAAAACACTCAACCTATCACAATAAAAGCTTGAATACAGAAGATGCCAAGGTGAACACAAATAGTGCACAAGATGATTAGTAAGTGAAGGATTAATGCACAAAAAAAAGAGAGCTTTGAAAGAGAGTAACTAGTAGGTAAAAAGTTTAATGCGGGCGTTCTCATGACAATAAATGAAAGGAAACTCTAAATTTATAGATTTGCAAGCTCAGACACCTTAAAAAAAGCATAAACTAGCCTTTATTGGTCGAGTTTTGGTTTGATCGGTTGACTAACCGTTTATTAATAAATGCATAACAGGTGACCGTTAGTATTTTTTGAGGTTCGATTAGACCTCAATTAGACCTCAACTAGGAAATGGGTTGCCTTGATCGAGAATGCAAACTCTTTAAAAATGAGAGAAATTTTTTTATAACTTGAACTGAACCTCAACTGGGAAAGGGTTGCTGGTTGAGTCTATTCAAGTCTCCCCTTGATCGGGACCTTTTTCAACTCAAAACTTATCTTTTTCTTTTTGAAAACCTTTTAATATTTAGGCAACATCTTTGAGTATCTCTATAGGTCAATTTAGGATATTTTTGTCTAAGGTTTTTGAATATGTACTCGAGTTTAAATAAAATATAATCTTTAAAACTTCATTTCAAGAAAACAGAGTATGAAAATAATGTATGAATAGGCAAAAATCCTAAGTGCACCCAAATTATTCATCTTACATTGAGTTCCTAAGCTTAAATGGTTTTTATGCACCCTTAACTTTGTTTTCCTTGGAGTCTCAAGGTGCTCTTGTCTTTTCTTTTGATTTTGTTGATTAATACTTGAAACTTAACTTGATTTAGACTATTAATACATTTAACCATAATTTGTTATTATTAAAATATACTTAGGAGAACTTTTGAGTTAACTAACTAACTAACTGACTACAGCAACAACAACAACAATAATAATAAAATTGATGAAATGAATTAATTTTCCATCTAATTTGCACAACTTTTATAATGGATGAAATGATTTTTTTTTTTTTTAGATTTTGCTAACTTTATCATACAAAGAAAAGGAAAAAGAAAAAAGAAAAAGGAAAAAAAAAAAGGAAACAAAAATTGATTTGATGTATGCAATTGCAAAATATACATATTTGTTATTTTATTAATTTAAATATACATAGAAATAAATAATAAAAATAATGATAATAATAATAATAATAATAATAATAATAATAAAATTCACCTAACAAAATTAGTTTATAAAATAATTTTCTTTACTAATTTTAACATGAGTAAATAAAAACGTTAATATACAACCCAAAATTTGATTATTTCAATGAGATTGCAAAATTAATCTATGAAACAATATTCGAACTTTACTAATATTAATATAAAGATTTAACTCATGAACTAAAAGAAAATTGAATGAATTCACATAATCTTACAATTTTTTTCTTTTTTTTTTAATTTAATTTTTTATTTTTAAAAAATAGTTTTTGAGTGTACTAACATTAATATAGAGAATGGTTCAATTCCCATAATCTTACAAAAATGATTTTTTGATTTTGTTAATATTAATATAGATAATGCTTCAAGTCACATAATCTTATTATGTTAATATAAAGAAAGATTCAATTCACATATTATAAAATTACCTTTTTAGAAAATAATTTTTCTGATTTTATTAACAAAAAGTAAAATACAAGTCAAAAATATGATTAATAATATAAATTTTAAGAATTAATCAAAACAATTTTTGAGCATAGGGAGCATTATTTTACAAAAGGTCCATAAATTCTAATTTAATATTTACTATCTTGGGTTATTTGGTTAAAATGAACATTAAAAATCGAATTCAGAAAAGAATGAATTCCCTCATTTCAAAATATAAAATATAATATTTTGGACAAAAATACCCTTCAACAAATTCTTAATTTTTATCAAAGGTTTTTGATGATTTTTTTTTTTTTTTTTTAAAATATCGTCTCCTCAATATATCACCCACCGATATTGTTTCTATGCCTTCCCATACACGATATATATCGCCTATATTTAACCAAATTTTCGTAGTTGTTGTGAATAAGACAATGAAGATAAAATTATCAAAGTGAGATTACATATATTACAAATGTGGGTGTTATTTTATTGCTTTAATTAAATATTTCATTCTCTAGTGGTTTGTCTACCTCTCTCAATCCTTCAAATCCTTCAAACCTGAAGCTAAACTTGGAATTAGATTTCTTGAGAACGAGAATAAACCAAAGCTTCAAATGGGTCTTCTATGATCCACCATCTCAATATCTGTTTGCGTGGTGAGAAACCCAGGACAAGGAAAGGAAACTTGGATTTTTAATCTTTATGGTTGGGGGTGTCTTGTTTCTGGAAACCTAAAACCGCATTTCAGCTGAGCGCAATTCTTGATTCCCTTTTTGTTTTCAACGTATTCTGGGCAAGCAGAGAGAACAGTCCTGATTTTGGAGATTAGAGATTGATGGCTTTGGAAACTATCGGAGGGGTGGTGCTGGACAAAGTTATAGGAGAATTGATAAAACCCATTGTGGATGGAGGAAAGAAGCAAGCTGCGTTCGGTGACATCTTACAACGAGTCAAGTCCATTATCAAACTCATAGGGCCGACCGTCCGTCAGATCAAAAAATTGAGCGCAGAGTTGGATCGTCCAAAGGAGGAAAGTGAGAACTTAATCCAACTGTTTGATGAAGGCGAGAAGCTTATTCAAAAATGCTCTAAGCTCAATTGGTGGATGCCCAATCGCTGGAAATACGCCAATAAGCTTACTGCCTTTTACGAGTCTCTTCTTCGCTTCTTCCGGTTCCATATGCCGCTGCAACAATTGATGACCAACATGGAGATTTTGGCCCATCTGCAATCTCAATTCAGATCTGGAACTGGTGGGGTTTCTGGTCAAATGGGGTATTTGGGTTCGGGAGGTAGTCGGGTTTCTGGTGAGATTGGATACTTGGATCCTTGCAATGCCCCTGACCCCCCTGATTTTATGGTGGGACTGGATGTGCCTCTGAAAGAAGTGAAAAAGCGGCTGTTCAAGGATGATACATCAGTGATTGTGGTATCGGCACCTGGAGGATGTGGGAAGACCACACTGGTTCAAAAACTTTGTCAAGACCCGGATGTTAAAGGTATCTTCTCTTCTCTTCTCTTCTTTTCTCTGTTAGTAATTTAGGGAAGGATCCTGATACAGTAGGGAGTCGCACAAAGAAAAAACACCATCAATCCTGCATCTTGAGTCTCATTGCTGTCCTCGGGACTCGTTGGTTTCCACCAGTCTCTCATTCACACGGGTCAACTTTGGCGGGTTGGGCTAGAGATTCGGACAGAATTTGGCAATCATTTTTATTAATCAGGTTGAGGTTAAATTAGATTTTTTCTTACTCGAGTTCAATTTAGATAGGGTTAGAGTGAAGATTCACACAACCCTAGTCTTAATGCCATTTTTATAATATTTATAATTTATACTATTTTATATAATGATATTTATTTTTTTAGATTTTAAAAAAAGACATCAAATTATATTATATTTTTAAAGTATATAAGTTTATTTTTATTTTTTTTGTTATCTTAAAATTTTAAAGATTTTGTAAATAATATTATGGATAAATTTTAAATTATGCAACCTGATCAATTTGATCTCAACTTGACCAACCTGATCTCAACATGAGTTTGGAGAAATGGGGTTGGATTGAGGTTGGGTTGAATACTTCGGATTAGAGGTCAAATTGGATTGCGCTTAGATTGATTGTTTTTTAATTTAGGTTGAGCTCGGGTTAGCTATCAACCTGATAAACCCGCCTAGGTTGCATACCTGCTCTCTATCCACTATCTGTTTGTTTTCCACCAAGCCTCTCTTCTTTTGATTTGTATTTGATTGTCTCATTGTTTTGTAACTTAGTCTCATCCTTTTTAACCCTGGCTTCATCCATCGTAGCTTGCTCTTATCCTTTGTACCTTTATTTAGTGGCCCATACTCCATGATGTGCTATCAACTGTTGACATTAAAAATTCGATAAATATTGATTCAGTACTTTTAAAATTTTCCTTTTGGAAATCAAAAGATTATTCAATGGCCCATACTTCACGATGCACTATCAACGGTTGACATTCAAAGTTAGATGAATGTTGGTTTGGTACTTCCAAAATTTTCCTTTTGGAAATCAAAAGATTTTCTTAATACACTTCTGCTATGTTTCATAATAAAAATGATTTTCTCTGGAAACTATGGAAAAATATCAAAAAAAAGAAAAAAAAAAGAAGGGAAAACGTTAAAAAAAATTTTCTCTCCAATTTTCCTAAGACAAAGACGGGAAAGTTTGAGGAAAATGCATTCCTTGACATTATTATTATTTTTTTTTGGTGGCTTTTCTGTTGACAATCAGATAATTCCTTACCTTTTTCTTTGCTTTTGTTTTTGTCTCTCCATTTTCATTCCTTCAAACTTGGCAGAAACTTTGATGTAGGGTTAGGAGTTTTGTGTTTGAGAGAGCTAACTATAAGGTGCAATAATCAAACCAAGTTGGGGTATAGACATGAAATTATCAAGCAAAATTCATTTTTAGGCCAAGGATCATCTCGTGACAAATTACATAGAACTGATTACTTTGCTCAATTTTGCTACTTTTGTATACCATATCACAAATCTCCAAATATCCTTCCAATGGTTACCTTCTTCCATGTTGTTTGAACAGAAAAATTTAAGGACAACATCTTCTATGTCACCGTGTCCAAGGTGCACAACCTAAAACTCATAGTACGGAAACTATTTGAACATAATGGTTTCCGGGTGCCTGAGTTTCAAACTGATGAAGATGCAATCAACCAGTTGGAACAACTGCTGAAAAGCCAAGCAAGAAAAGCTCCTATACTGTTGGTCCTCGATGATGTTTGGAAGGAACCTGAATTCCCTCTTCAGAAGTTTGCATTTAAAATACCAGAATACAAGATTCTGGTTACATCAAGATATGAATTTCCAAGATTTGGCTCTACCTACAAACTGGAATTGTTGAATGATAAAGATGCCATGAAGCTTTTTCGGCACTCAGCATTCCTGACAAATGGGGATTTCATGCCAGATGAAGATTTTGATGAAGAACTTGTGAATGAGGTGATTTCTTGATCATTTGAGTGAATGTTAGAAACTACTCCTATTACTTTAAAGTATAGCTGATTTATTTGGTGGATTTGAATTTGCAGATTGTGAAAAGGTGCGGGGGATTCCCTCTGGCCCTCCAAGTCATTGGCGGATCACTCTGTGGGCAACCAGTAGAGATCTGGAAAAGCAGACTGATGGAATTGTCCGAAGGTCAATCCATTTTTGATTCTGCAGGGAAACTTGTTCTTGATTGCCTCCAACTTAGCTTAACTTCCTTGGATGGTAAGCAGAAGGAGTGCTTTATGGACCTGGGTTCATTTCCTGAAGACCAAAAAATACCTGTCACTACTCTTATAGATATGTGGGCAGAATTGTACAAACTCGATAAAAATGGTGTGCAGGCTATTTCCAACCTTCATAAACTCTCCTTACAGAATCTGCTCAAACTGGTAGTCACAAGGTGTGGAGTCTTCTTGTTGTCTTTAAAGAGACTACCTTTTTCTCACTGTGTTCTTATATATTCTTGTTTGCTATTCACAGCAATTTTTACTATTGATATTGTATACGTGATTCTATAATATTTAGTCTTCTAGATTAATCAAAAGTTTATTATGATGCATGACACTCTATAGCTTATTTGATTTCTGATAGCTGAACTTTTAATTAAACATTCACACATAAGGTCAATTATTTTAGAAATTCTGGCACAACCTCTCCCTGAGCAAATAGTTTCTGCCTGCTCCCCAGGAAAGATGCATCTGAGGTTGATGGCTACTATGACGAGGCCTTTGTCTTGCAGCATGACCTTCTCAGAGACCTAGCCATACATCAGAGCAGCCAGGAACCTATGGAAAGACTAATCCTTGACTTGAGTGGAAATAAGCTCCCTGAGTGGTGGACTGAAGAAAAACAACCCTGCTTTAAGGCTCGGCTTCTGTCAATCTCCACAGGTTTGCTCTCTCTTAGAATGCAACCCACTAATTTGCTGCTATTCTTTGTCCTCCCTATCCCCTCACATCTTATAGGATACTTCTGTAGACCAAATGTTCTCCTCAAGCTGGTGCAACATGCAAGTGCCTGAAGTGGAGGTTCTGATACTCAACTTTCAGGCAACGGAAAACTACACATTCCCTAAGTTCATGAAGCAAATGGATAATTTGAAGGTCTTAATAGTAACAAATTATGGTTCCAGTGCTGCTGAGCTGATTAATTTTTCAGTCCTCGGTTCTTTATCCCGTCTAAAGAGAATCAGGTTAGAGCAGGTTTCAATACCAACCCTCTGCAACACCATGGTAGAGTTAAAGAATGTGGAGAAAATATCCTTGGTTATGTGTAAGATCAATCAGGCTTTCAACAGTTGTGCCATCCAGATTTCCAACATGTTGCCGAATCTTATGGAAATAAATATCAACTACTGCAATGACCTGGTGGGATTACCTGAGGAGCTCTGTGATTTAGTCCACCTAAAGAAGCTCAGCATCTCCAACTGCCATAAGCTATCTGCACTGCCAGGAGGAATCGGGAGGCTGGAAAATCTTGAAGTGCTGAGGCTTCATGCTTGCACAAAACTATTGGGATTGCCAGACTCAATCGGAGGCCTCCACAAGTTGACTGTTCTTGATATTACTGGTTGTCTTCGGATGGCGAAACTGCCAAAACAAATGGGTAAGTTGTGTAGCTTGAGAAAGCTCTACATGAGAAGGTGCTCAGGTTTGAGAGAGCTGCCACCATCAATCATGGATCTGAAGCAGTTGAAGAAAGTAATCTGTGACACAGAGACGGCCGAGCTGTGGGAAGAGCACCATTTCACCAATTTGAAGATAACAATACCCGAAGAGACTATTGATTTAAATTGGCTTTGAAATTCTGGCTCCTGAGCAAACTTAACTTCACGATAATGCTGAAATGCCTTTGGTGTATCATTTTGTTTTCTTGCCAAGCTATTCTCCCTGTATAAAGAGCCATGTTCCCTTGCAGAAAGGGAAGCACTTTTTTTTTTTGTACGAAGTCATGTGAACAAATAAGGGAAGCAATGTTGTAATGATTTACTTATGTAATCCACTTAATGAATAGATTGTGTTTCAGTTTGATTATTGAACTCATGTAATCCATTTGCTTCAGGGTGTTTGATAAAATTTAATACTTATTAATTAATGACTTAAGTTGAAATTAAGTTAAATTATTCTTAAGTTGTTGCTTTAAAACTTATTACTTAATTCATTTTTTAAGTATTAATGTTGTTTAATAAAATTAACTTAAAGTTTACTCTAATTTATTAAATTGATATATTTATCCTCATAAATTATAACTAGAGGTCAAGTAACAATAGAGGTTGTGGAATAACAAAAGAAATCGTGGAATTAATTAAGGTAAATATAGATAAGAAGATAAAATGAAAATGTGGTGTACTTATTACTTAGAATTGTTTTTGACTTTAAGTAATCACATTAAGTTATTTTACCAAACATACTTAATTTACTTAATAATTTAAATTAAGTTATTAAATCACTTCAAGTTATTAGTTAGTTGGTTTACCAAACACCCACTTAATCAAACTAAAATGATTCATTTATGAATAGTTTCACTCATATAAATTTATTAGCGTTATATATTTAAAAATAATAACAATTAAAAATATTTTTAGTATAATTAAAAAAATTAAATAAATAGGTGTGATTTAAATATATTTTTTATTTTCTATTTTTTTTTTAAATAATAGTAAGTTTTATGTGATATGTAAAAACACTTTAATATAAATAGGTGTGATTTAACTACATTTTTTATTTTCTATTTTTTTTTAAATAATAGTAAGTTTTACGTGATATGTAAAAACACTTTAATACTTATTTTAAACTGACAATGATTCATAAAAATCTTAAAATTTTGGTATCAAAATTTAAAATAATTTTAAAGACATAAGTAGAATTTATACATTTTACATGAGTTATCATATTTCATATGAAAGTTATTGCTTGTATCCTAGTAAGCAAAATAATGTCAAAGTTATTGCTTGTATCCTAATAAGCAAAATAATGTCAAATGAGTTAGATGTTTGTATTTAAATAAAAAGATTTAAATATAAGCTTAGTAACTTCAAATTTCTACATGTGACGCTATGTTGGTTTTTTGTGTTCGACATTATCACTTCTTTTCATTTCACCCACTATACTTTTCCATTAAAGGTTATGAGAGTTTTGGTTGTGGGTGACAAAAAACTTGATATGATTCCCTAACATGACTCACTCCTAACACGACTCACTCCTAACACATTTTTTATGAATTTGTGTTGAGTATAATTATATTTGGACAAATTTTATTGATATGTATGACTCGTTTAATAAACAAGTTATTTTTTTTTGTCAACCTACATAATACGAATATGACTTATTCAATAATTTTGTTTATAAGTCTAAGTATTATAGGGAAACTTGGATATCTCTGTTCCTAACCCTGGATCTTTTAGGGTGGTTGCAATCTATTCCTAGAGCTCTCTAAATCTAACAACATAAAAAACAATAGGTATTTAAAAACTTAGATAAAGAGATTAGAGATGTTTTACCTTAGATCTAGATGTTCCAAAATTAATTCCAATTCAATGAAGTTGTATAGAGTGAATCACAAGCCTCGCTAACCAAGTAGCCTTTCTCTTGATCACTCACTCTCATGGATTTAGGCTTGAGAAAAGGGTGGTATTCTCTTAAAGGGAGAGGCTGCGGTTTTTGTCTGAAATCTCAAAGTGAAGAGCATACAAATTGAACTCCTAAACCCTTGAGGAGGTTTATATAGGCTTCTTTGTGGGATTAAGTGACTTGAGCCCAACTTGGGC
Source organism: Vitis riparia (assembly GCF_004353265.1). Taxonomy (NCBI): domain Eukaryota; kingdom Viridiplantae; phylum Streptophyta; class Magnoliopsida; order Vitales; family Vitaceae; genus Vitis; species Vitis riparia. The sequence continues at coordinate 1,701,168 of NC_048440.1, forward strand.
TTAGGCCATTTAATCAAGCTTACTTGGTTCCTAATTAATTTATTAGCCCTATTGAACTCCAATTAATTAACCCACTTTAGAAACTAAAAAATACCCTAAAAACCATGCCACCATAAATCATGAGCTCAAACGGAAACCACTAAGACCCACGAGAAAATACTAAATCTTCAAAATCTAATTTTGAAGTTGATTCAACATCCTACTACAAAAAATCAACTACACTCAATATGCTATGAAATTACATTGAGATATACTTTGAGTTTATGACCTACTATTCACTACATGCAAACTCCTTATGATTTGGTGTCCATAATCTATCAAGGTATATGCTATCAACCTCTTAAGATCACCTTTCCAATTCTTGACTTACATATATTTCTATCATGTGATCAATTAACATACTCTACCTTACAAGAACAAATGTCAAATTCCACTTAAGGAATTGATGGGAAAAACCCGAATCTCTTTGTTTCCTAAGCCCAGATTAGGTTAGGAACATGTATAACTATCCTAGGATTTTTTTAAATCCTATGTACAACGAAAAAAAAATAGCGTTTTTAAACTTTAAAGGGATTTAGAAAGTGCTAACGAAAACCATACCTCAGATTCAGATGTTCTCGAATAAAATCCACGTGGTGAAGACGAAGAATGAAATCTCAGAAGTCTCATAAACCCGAAGTCTTCTGCCTGATAACTCAAACCTTGATCTTGACACACTTCCAGTGGGGATGGAAGGGAGGGTGGAGGTTATGACTCTCTTTGGAGATGGAAGACGACTCTTTAGAAAAATCTGTGAGAACCCTAACCCCAAAGGGGTATTTGTTATAAGGCTTCTTACTAGGGTTAAGTGACTGGAGCCTACTAAGGGCTTGGGTCACTTAATCTAGCTTAAAATGGGTCCTAATTGAGTAATTAATCCAACAGAGCCTACTAATTAATTAATTAGCTCAATCTAGAGACCTTATTCACTTGTCCTTATGCAACCTTACATAATTACCAAAATGCTCGTATGCATAAAAGTGAACTTGAAGCCAATTCGACCCTTATAACCCATGCCAACAAGGTATATGAGTTCAGAGCAAGGACCACTAGGACCCATAGGAATACTAGCTCCCTTAAAATCCAATTTTGAAGTTGATTCAATATCCCACTATAGAGAATCAACTAAACTCCAATATCTTATGTAAATAACAATGCGATATGAAGTGCTCGAGTTCTTGACTTGCAATCCATTGTGTTCAGTCTTCCCATGAACTAGTGTCCATAGTCCAACAAGGTGAAAGCTATTAGCATTTCAAGACTACCTTTACCATCCTTGAGTTATAGATCCCCCTTATTGTGTGTTCAATTGACATATCTTAACTCTCAAAGAGCCTATGTCAAGTTCCACTTAAGGAACTACTAGGACTATAGTTTCCATGAACACACCTCCTTAGGATCACCGAAGGGGACAAACTGTCTCAATCCCAATAGATATCATGGTGCCTTTATTGAGAAAACTGATCGATTGATTTTTCATTGTTTATAACACCAAATCAAAATTTATAACCTAATTTAACTATGCTATAGTAACTTTTGCCTGATCAAAAAGGGTTTTTAGCAAAAGTTATGGTAGTATAGAGGTCTTAGGTGTTGTCCAATGTGATAGATTATTTTCAGTAATTAAGGCTTGAATAGAGGGAAAAGAAATGATTGTGATCAAATGAAATTAGATTGACAATTCATGATAAAAATTCAAAATAACAATGATTTCAAATTGAGAGGAACAATAAAATGTAAAATAAAAGGAAATTAATAAGAAAAAAACTCTCAGAGTTAGGATTTTCTAGAAAACAATTTCTATGGTGATAGATATTGGGATCTATTTTCCATCAAGTTAGATTGAAAATCAAAATTCTCACCTAAATCGATTTTTGATTTAGTTTTAGTTTTAGATCTAATTTCTCTTCAAATTAGATTATCTAATCCAAAAGGTTAATTTAAACTATATATTCAATTCATCTTCAATCATCTTCCAATGATTCACACAATGCAACTATTTGATCTCATCAAATCTAACTTTAAGAATTTAATGAATCTACTTAGTTTGCATTGTAGTAATCATTCAAGACAATTTGAAGAGAAAAATCCCTAAAATTCAATTAATCAATCAATTGGATCAAATTACCTTTGCAATTAAAGCTCATTTCTCTAATTCACCATAGATCTTACCTCTTGATCCTTCTTTATCCTAGAAAAATGAGATTTAGCCACTCATGCTCGGAAATTTGGTCTCACAAGTCATGTTTGGCTAGTAAGAAAATGAAAGAAAATAGAGAATTCTATTAAGAGAGAGAATCTAGAAAATTCTACAATCAAAAGTGTCTAAAAAACTCTTTACATGAGAAATTCAAGTTTCTATTTATAGGCCAAGGTCAAGCAGACACTTGGCATCATCTAAGAGGTTTTCCAGAACCTTCTCCATTTGAAAATTTGGAGTTTAACAACAAAATAATCATTTTGCATGAGCTCAACCATTTCGCATGAGCTTAACCATTTCGCATGAAGAGAATCAATTTTGCATGGTCATGCGAAATCAATGGAGCAACAACAATAGCAATAACTTTCTGGACCATTTCGCATGATTGTGTGAAATTTTCGCATGTTCATGCGAAATCAACTTAGACATCCTCCTTATACTGCAGTCGATTTTTCTCCTCTAGTCCATTTCGCACAATCATGCCAAACTTTCAGATGATCATACGAATTTGCAATATTTTGATTTTGAGCTCCTTTTGATCATTTTTTTTTTCATTTTCTTATTTTGACTCTACCTTAACTACCTCCAAATTAGCTCCAAATCCTAATCCAATTACATTGCTTCTTCCTTATCATCCACATTATTTTTCCTCTTTAATTCGATTCATCTTTTTCGTCACCAATTTATCAAAATCATACCTTGAAATGACTCCAAAACTTCATAAAACTTGTTAGTAACTCTTGTAAGGGCAACACCATGTTAATTGAGCATTTTAGACATAATTACTAAAAAAATGTGAAACTTATGAGAATTACTATCTAAAATATGCTCTTTTTGAGTAGTAATCAAATACCTATTGCTACCAACTTCCATCAACAGTGATCCAATCCATAGGGAATATATGATTAGCTTACGATCTTACTCGCAGGTCAAATCCATTGCTAACTTCGGCATAAGCTCAATATTCTCTCAAAGTTGAGAGACAACACAATGAAGCAACTTGGTGAAGTCATGACTATTTGATAGCCTTAAGTCATAAATCACCATAGGTCCAATCCAATATGCAATCATACACACTAGTGCACTCACCATGGGAAACCTATCCCAATAGCTAAGACTAACTATCCCTCCAATTAGGAGGTGGTGTACTACAACCTCTAATGGGTTGCCTAGACCCATGAATCAACTATGAACAAGTCATCTATTTGCAAGAAACCCATTGTTGGCATCTTAAATCTAAGCAATGGAAGCAGTACCAATTATTGAAAAATTGATCTTTTAGGGTTAAAGTATTAACCTTTAGGTTTTGATGTTCCTAAACCTTAAATTCCAAGTATTGAAGATGATCTTGAAGTTGTTGGAAGTCTCGTAAACCCTTGATCATCCGTCCGATGACTCAATCTTGTTCTTGGCACACTTTTGATGGGGAGGAAAGGAGGGTGGAGGCTATGACTCTTTTTCTCTCTGGATGGTGGAAGACAAAAATGATGGAAACCCTAACCCTTAAGGGGTATTTATAGGGATCCTAACTAGGCTTAAGGGACCTGAGCCTATATGGGCTTGGTTCACTTAATTTAGCCCAAAATGGGTCTTAATTATTTAATTAACCTAATAGGGCCTACTAATTAATCAATTGGTCCAATCCAGAGACCTTGTTCACTTATCCCTGTGCAACCTTGCATAATTACCAAAATGCCCTTATGCATAAAAGTGAACCTAGAGTCAATCCGATCCTCATAATATGTGATAACAAGGTATATGAGCCTAGAGTAGGGACTACTGGGACCCATAGGAGTACTGACTCACTCATAATCCAATTTTGAAGTTGATTCAACATTCCACTCTAGAGAATCAGCTGAACTCTAGTATCCTATGTGAATAACAATGAGACACTAAGTGCTTGGGTTTGTGACCTACTATTCACTATATGCAGACTCCCCATGAACTGGTGTTTGTAATCTAACAAGATAGTGCTATCACCTATCAAGATTACCTTCCAAATACTTGAGTTACATATCCTACTTATTAATTATTATATGATCAAATGACATACTCTAGCCCCAAGGAACATATGTTAAATTCCATAAAAGGAATTAGTATGGCCACAGATTTCATGATCACATGTCCTTTGGATCACCCAAGGGAACACACTGTCTCAATCCCATGAGATATCATGGTGCCTATATTGAGAATACCTTTTGCCATCAGCCTCTATCAATAGTGAAGTAATCCATAAGAATATATGACCACTTTAGGGTCTTACCCATAAGTCAAAGCCTCTTGTTAATATTGGAACAGACTCAATATCCTCTTAAAGTTGAGATTCCATGCAATATAGTAGCTTGGTGAACTATGACAATTGATAGCCTTATGTCATGATTCATTGTAGGTTCTGTCCAATGTTCATCACATACACTAGTACACTCACCATGGGAAACCCATCATGACGACCAAGATAAGCTATCCTTCCAATTAGGAGGTTGTGCATTATAGTCTCTATTGGATTGTCCAAATCCATGAACCAACTGTGGACAACTTATCTACTTATAAGGAACCCATGACTTGTATCTTCTGTACAACTCCTAATGCACCTAAGTCATGTACAATGTAAGAAATATAGATTGAATGCTCAAATCAATGTCAATACACTAAAGGATAGTTAGGGTATAGCTAAGTCTAACCTTGTTACATCATGTCTTGCTTTTAAGGACTCAATCCCAACAAACTCCTACTAGCCCCAAAAGTAGACTAGGTACCGTAGAAAATATTCTGCTCCATAGTCTCATCATTTCTCTATACTATCTCACAATACAGTAACACTTACTTTTTAAGTGTTTCCTCTTCTAGTGGTACTTGTTATCCCCCAATCCTTATTTTGAAACCGAATTTGTGAAAATCTATAGATTTAATTATCATTGTTTTCTTGGCTTATCAATCAAATCACAATTTTGATTCAATTACTTTTTCATAAAAATCAATACTTGACTTATTTTAGGCAAAATTAGTTAAATTTTTTTATTCTTTAAGGATGATAACCCAAATACTACATACCATTGTGATTTTTTCTCTAGTTTTTCTTGACTAAGATCACAACGTAATTAGGATTTAGTAAACTTATACAATAGAGAAGTAAATACCAATCACTCCTAATGCACCCAAGTCATGTATAATACAAGAGATGTCAAACTTGGATGCTCAACATATATAATGCAAAAATGGGATAAAAGAGAATTAGAATCATAATATAAATATTAATGAACTCCATTTATTATTACATCATGTCATGCTTTTAAGGGCAGTATTCCAACAATCTCTAACTAGCTTGATCAATCTTTTATGTTGTCTAAAATACTAAAACTTTTTACGTAGCAACTCTGGTCAAGAAAAGCCAGACAAAGAGTCACTATGACTTTTATAGTACTCCGACCATCGTCATTAGGGACTAGCTTATGAAATTTGTCAATACTAGGATAAATGAATTGGTTTTGTTTGAATCATAAAGTGGAAAACAGTATGTGAATAAAGTGAAACTAAGTAAAAGAAATTAAATTAATAAAAAACGAATATTGATTTTAAATTCGATTGACTCAAGTTTGGAGCTTTCCACAATCCAACTTAAGGTATAGAAATTAAAGAGAACAAAGGATTTTTTTTTAAGTAATATGATCTTAGGGTGTTAGGGCCCTTGGCCTTTCGTGATCAACTCGAGCTCTAAAACTCAAGATTGCATCCAAAACCTAATTTTTCTTTTAAAAATAGACTCTTAAAACCATCAAATAAATGAGATGAATTACTAGTTTAAGATTAACTTTTTAACTCTTCCTATTCCCTATAGCTTTGTTATGGGGCAGATAATGACAGGGAAGATCAGGATAACTAATGATCAAGAGTTACCAAGAATCACTAATATCGGGTAATAATCTATCTATCATATCATTCCTTAAACTAACTCATAAGGATAGGGTAAAAACAAAATTGATAAATTGTAACTCAACCAATAATTAATCTCAGTTTTATAACAATTTACCCATTGTCCCTATAAGTTTCCTAGCCCTTAGGTTTTCATAATTCAAGCCCCAAGTTGGCTTTTAATCTCTCAAGGGGGTGATGCCATAATCTCAATCCATAAAAGAATAAAATTCTGTAATTTGAATCAAGAAGAACTAAAAACAATATACTTAATAAAAAAGAAAAGAAACAAACCAAAGTTCTCATCTTCTTTTGCCTCCAAGATATCAATGACTCCTAACAAGTTTGTTTCAGGCACCAGGACTTGAAGACATAAAGCCATTACCCCATTGGATAATTGTTTGAGGTTAAATAAGTCATTTTCCTTTTCGTTATATATATATATATTCTTGACAAAAGCAGCTCAAGCTTTTCCCAAGAAGACTCTTATGTTGAATCAGATGATTCTACAACAAACTACATTCAAGATAATAGTGACGATTATGAGGGTATTCTCTTTCCAATAAGGAAATCAAAATAAGTTTTTTGTCACATGGCAACATTAAGCTCAAGCTTTCTTGTGACTCTCCACCGATAAGAATATTCTCCACCAACAAAGCTTTAAGCAGTTTTCACCACCGAAAGCATATTTGTCTCAAGCATGTGAGTCTACAGTTTAAAAGCTAGCCTATCAGTCATCATTACTCAGCCGAAAGTAAGATTCCCTACAGAAAAGTCTAAAGTGCTATAGTAAAAAAGTTACTTTTACTGTTCACTTTAGTATTCACTATTCATCCGTGAGTTCACTATTCATTCACGAGAAGTTACTATTCAGAGCAGAAAGTCAAAAAGCATATAGTACTTTATCTATTGCTTTGTACTATTTAAGATTCATTTTTCAGCTATTTATTGAGGCAAGCTCCTTAGTTGTAAGCACGCCCAATTTTTGACGCTTAAGTTTTTTCTTCTCTACCTCTCTCTCTTCTCTCTTTTATCATGTAACCTTTCAAGCCCAAAGCTTTCTTCAAAGCTTTCCTATCCATTTCCATTGTAAGATATTTCGTCTCCTGTTTCTCCTTATTATAAGTATGTTTTTCAAGTTTATTGTTTTCAAGTTGTGTAATATAAAGTTTGGGTTGTCTTCAAGAGTTTCTTGATTAACAGCAATCCTATTGATTTGTTCTTGGAGGTCTATTAAACCTAAGCTTGTGAATTGTCTTAAATCATTAATTTCCTTCTTATACTGTGTTACTTCTTCTTGAAGATCCTTAATGGTTATGTCTTTGGGAGACTGCTGGTTAAATCTTGTTAAGATTTCATTTAAGTTATAAGGATTTACAGTCTTCTTAATTTCTTGCTTACCTACAAATTTCTTAAAGACTTCATAAAGCTCTTGCTTAACCTTTTCATCTTCAATTTTTCTTAAAACATCTAAAACTAGCTCTTGATCTTGGCTTATGACATTTATAGTCTTAGGTTGGCAATCACAATTACCCTTAATGCAATTATCTCGGTCACTAGAAGTTTGGCTTGAGATTTCCTCACTATCTAGTTGGTTAAAATAATCTTCATTATCTGAATTAGTCTTTGATTTAGACTCTAAGGAGTTTAACATTACTTCATAAAGCATGTCTTTTAAGTCTTCTGAGACATTCAAGTTATTAATTTTCTGTCAAATTCTTAAGGGGTTTTTGCTGCTACTAGCATGGCTTGGAACTATTGTTTCTTAAGAAGAAACCGTGACATATCATTAGAGGTTGAAGCTTGTATAGGATGCTTAAGAAAATATTGATTTATTGTTTGCAATGAGGCATCATTTTTTTAAAGTGTCCCACCATATAGTCTTAAAAGTCATTCCAAGGGCTGGAAAGGCTGCTAATTCATTTGCAATAATGATATAGTCCCACTGGACTATCCAAGTAAGGACAAATTTACTAAAAAAGAATAATAAAAGGGGAAAAGCTGAAAGTTCTCTAGGGATAACAAAAGAATATTTGAATAGCTCAAAGCCATCCAAGATGGGTTTTGGGAGAATCTTAATAGTCGGATCAAAATAAGTCCACCAATAGTGGAACCAAAATGGAAAAGAAGGAAGTTCATGCTTAGATAGGAAATAGAACATCCATGAACGATGGAAGTCCTTATTCTAGATTATAAAAGCATTGAACCATGCTCTTTGGTAATCCCAATAATTGAAAAATCTTGGTTTTGAAGGCTTAGAGAATTCTCTTGAAAAATTGGGATTCCCACACCACTACTTAACTGTAAAAATTTTAAAAATATGGTAGGTGGAGAATGCCAAATCCAAGTTGCTGTATTTATCAGCATTGTGCTTGATTTTAATAGAGCCAGTTTCAACAAGGATTGCCTCATAAAATCTCTTGTTTTTAAAAGATCACCAGAGGGATAATGAAAAGTTTCATGAAAAGCTTTTGCAGTTATATCTCTGGGGTTTTCAGAGAAAAATTCTCTTTCAATAACCAAAATGGGTTGATTAAAATCTTTTTGCCAATATCTTGATTTTGCAGAAAGAGGTGTGGGGTTGGCAGCCACCACAATTTGCTTGTTTGAAAAATACGAGCTTGATGCTAATTCCTTCTGAGAGGGATTATCTTTAGTCACTTACTTAAAGGTCTGAGACCCTGCAATAGTTGGGAATTGAGTAGCCTTGACTAGTTTAGAAGGATCTGAAGGAACATAGCATAAGGACAACATCTTATTAGGCATATGGTCAGAACAATGAAGCCTTGCTTCTTCTTCAAGTTCAACTTGTTGGCTTCAAAGCATTTTATGGGGAGAAAGAGCTTGACTGGATTGGGATTCTGGTGGTTTAGGAGTTTGGGTATTCTTTTTAGGGGCCATGATCTCGTGAATCCTAAAAAATTCACGAGTTAAGAAATCAGGGATTGAGTTATTTTCTCCTTTAATATACTCAATTTGAAATTCAAAATTACTTAAAATAATTTTCCATCTAGCAAAAATATGCTTAGAAGCTATATTCTTAACATCCTTTTGTAAAACTGATTTTGCATATTTGCAATCAACTCTTAATAAAAACTATTGGTTCAAAAGATCATCTTGAAATTTTGAAATGCATAAAACAATGCTTAAAATATCTTTTTTAATGGTGTTATGAATGAGTTGGGTAATATTCCAGGTTCCTGAAGTATACCTTACCAACATCTCATGGTTACCATCTCTTTGCTTACGAATCCCACCATAACCTATATCTGAGGCATTAGTCTCAACAATCTTAAAGGCTTCTGGATTGGTTAAACATGGTAGGTTTTTGACTCTTGGTTTGATAGTTTTGCTAATCAAAACATCAACAATGAAGACAATGATGAAATAAAAAAACTGGTTAAAAATTTCATTCATTATGTTTTGAAATTCAGAAGGTGCATTCTTAAGACCAAAGGGCATTACGTTCCATTCATAATGTCCAAAAGGTACCACAAAGATGGTCTTATATCTATTTTTTTTTTCTGCAATCTGGATCTGCCAAAATCCTGATTTCATATCAAACTTAGAAAATTCTTTAGACTTAACTAACCTTTGAAGGAGGTCTTTCTTATTTGGAATAGGATACCTAATACATCTTAATGCATCATTAAGAAGCTTGTAGTTGATGACTAGTCTAGGTGTTCCTATTTTAATTTAACTTGTTTCTTAACATAGAAGGCTGAACAACTTCAAGAGGACTTAGACTTCCTTATCAATTTTTTGTCAAGAAGATCTTGGATCTCTTTTTCATAATAGCTTAACAACTCCTTATTCATCTGGATGGGTTTGGCTTTAGTGGGAATATTCTTCTCACTAAAGTCTGGCTCATAGGGTAACTCTACCTCATACTGTTTCCCATGCCAAAAAGCATTAGGGATGTTAGAGCAAACTTCTCCAACAATCTTATTCTTAAAATTTTCTATCGCATCTTGAGTTTTCTTAACTTTTAATTGTTCTTCTATTCTAACAAGATTAATCTCCTACTTTAAGAGATCAACTTGGTTTTCCTTAGCTTGAATCACCTGATCCCTTAAGGTGTTTATACTCCTCTCATCAGGTGGGTTGGCAAATTCAAATAAAATTTCCTTATCTAAGAAAGTTGTTCTTATACCTTGGTCGTCAACCTGAATAGGATAAATAGAGCTTAAAAAGGGGACTCCAAGGAGGGTTTTTTCTTTTAAATCCTTAACTAGAATGAAGGTTTGCTTAATGCAAAGGCCCTGGTTACAAACATAAGCATTTGACAACTTGTACTTAATGGCAAGTCTTTTACCATTGGCTACTGAAAGAGTCTGTTTAATTTTCTCATAAAACCGGATAGGTACAAGACCTTCTTATAGGCAATTCAAAGCTGCTCCTGAATCAATCAAAGCAACAATATCAAAGACAAATTTATTCTTGATTACTATAGTAAGGGAGACTTCCTACCTCTGGAAAATAACCCTACTAATAGTATTCAAGTATGCATCTTCTTCTTCATCATTACCTTGTGAAGATTCTGGAACCTCTTCAAGGTTTTCCTGATTATATATATATATATTTCCTCATCTTGTTGCTTAAAAACAATTTTTTTTTAAGCTAAAGAAATTTTCTTAATTAAGATACCATAAGGATACATATGCTTTATGTGTGCGTTGAGTCTTAAATAGAAAATAACCATAAAAGAAAAATTGAAGGTATCCTAAGGATTCAAGCTAACTATTTTTGCACTTAAAGGTATATAAAGAAAAGGTAATCAACTAATACTCTTGCTCTAACTGTATCTCTTCTCAAATTCTAAAGAAATAAGGCTACTTAAAGCATTCTGTGGACCCATATCTTTTGCGATGCATTCCTACTCGATGGCGCGACTCGCTTATTATTTGAAAATTTGAATTTTTTTGAAAAAGACTTGGAGTTGTCACTTATTTTTGTTTTATTTTTTAAAGGAAAAACAAAATAAGAAAGAAAACCCTTAAGTGTGACTCCTAAAAGGAAAAACAACTCTACGAAAACCGAGTCTAGGTTTAGGGGTCAGGTTACTTATTAGGAAGATACAATGAAAGACCGTAGCACTCCTCTAAGTTTTATAATGAGGTCTCTACTAATCAAAGTGAGTCAAGTGTGGCAATTGATCGGTTAATTGTGGATACCAAAGAGTGATCAAAGGTGTACTATGAGTAGGGTGTATATCGAAAAAAAAATGATTAAGCATGTGAGAGACAATAGGATGTGTACTTGAGCAACAAATCAATAATGTTCTATCATGGAAATAGAGTGAGTGGACAAATAAAGAATAATCACATGCATGTCACTTATCAAGACAAAAAAAAAAAAAAAAGTCAATTAAGCATAGCAATCAATCAACAAACGAGAAAATCTCATATATTGGGCCCCACCAAAGCCCAATTGATTTTGCATGAATTAATCCCATAAATTCCATTATTTTGGAATTATGAAAATTGCATTCATGCTTATTAAAAAAGTGAGAATCGAAAATTTATTTAAAATCAAGGAAAAAAAAGGTGAAAGATGCTTGCTAGAGAGAAAATGGTAGCAAATGTTTATAAAAAAATGGATTTTCGGTAACCTAAAACCCTAAGGAAGGAAAATTATGGAATTAAAATTATTTGAAAACTAGATTAGAATTAAAATTACTTGAGAACCGGAGTTTTGAAGATCAATTTTTGACAGCAAACAAGAGAAGGGGATGAGACATATGGGCTTTGAGAAAAGAGCACATGAGGGTGGCCAATGCATGGATGGGGCTTGTGGGTAGGGAAACATGCACATTTCAGTTTCAATCCAGTTTCATGAACTAGAATCCTTGCGTTGCTACTCATTCTCCAGTTTCATGTGATCTCCTCATTGTTGGAATTCCACACCGATGCTTATTCTTAGAACTTCAAGGTTCATTTCAGTAGGATTAATTACCTATTTCCCAATTTCAAAGTTTTTCCAGATACTTACCTTTCGAATCCTTTCTTGAGTGTTGGAATGACTATGTGATAACATCAACATAAAATCATACCATTCCAAGGAGCAAGGACCTCATACTTTGGATGATGACATAGCTAATCGGGTAATCATTTCAATGCATTTGCTTGCTCCAACTCACTTGTACATCTCACACCAAGCACAAGATACATTTCTAGGATTGTTGGAGTTGTAGGAACACTGCATGCAAAGTGGCGTACCATTGAGAGACAAAAGCTATGCAAAGGGCTAGTTGAAATTTTAGCTCTGGCTGGAGATGAGCAGAAATTAGCCATATGTTCACTAAGGTGATCAGGTGGTCATACATTTCCAATCATTTCTGCACATCTCACATGTTTCCCACATAAATTGGAGGGATTAAATCATCTACTGTTGCCTCCTACCATGCATGTTGTTTATCTTTTATCTGATGCTTATGGCTTGGAAATTCCTCATAACTAGCATAAGTTTCCACATTTGGGATACAACCCGTGTCCTATTAGAGCCCTATCTTCACCCATAGAACTCACCTAGGTTACCAAACTCATTCTTGCCACAACTACGTCTTTCATTAGGCAGTAATAAGTACAATACCTTGTATGCGATTCGTAATGCTTTTGGCTACCAGTTCCAGATGAAGGTGTTATCTCATGTGAGGAAGGTGAATGACCAAAATGTAGAGGAGAATAGTTGTTGTTTCGACCTCCAAAGTCAACATTGACAAAAGAAAACAATGATCAGTGAACAAAATTTGATAATCTCCATAAATATTATGAAAGAGGATCATAAGGAGGACTCAAGGTAGGAACAGATGATGAATCTACACTTGTGTCGGGACTAGTTCAAGAAATAGAAATAGGATTTCCAAGGATGATGGATTGAGATCTGGTTTTTGAGTTGCCATTCACAATTTAGAAGTAAAGATGCTTTGTAACATCTGGATGAATGAGGACATGTACAAGGATACCCTTTTCTATCATAAACTTTGGGATTATGTCCACATCCTAATTCCTACTACAACCCAAATTTATTGGAGGTTCATCTTTACCCTACACCAACTGTGGACCCCGTATTTTCCACAATGCGTTCCCACTCAATGGTGCGGCTTGCTATTTATTTGTGAAAAATTTGATTTTTAGAAAAGACTTGGATTCCCCACTTATTTTTAAAGGGAAAAACAAAATAAGAAAGAAAAACTCTAAGTGTGACTCCTAAAGGAAAAAAAAAGGTAAGTGAAAAACCAAAGTCGAGTCCAAGAGTCAGGTTACTTATTGGGAAGGTACGATAAAAGATTGTAGCACCCCTCTAAGTCCCTAAAAACGGGTCTCTACTAAATAAGGTGAAGCAAGTGTGACAGCTGATAAGGAAATCATTGGATATCAATGGAATGATCAAATAATAAAATAAATCATATATAATAATAAGCAAAGTGAGAGTGAGATCGTACCTTAGCAGTAGGTAATAAAATGCTATCAACAAAATGAGCTTAGTGTACGATGATAAGTGTAAAATATTTTGCACAAAACTAATCAAAATCAAACAATATCAATCATGCAATTCACTTGAATTATTTTTGAAACAAATGTTATGAATGTTGTACCCCCACCAAAGCCCAATTTATTTTGCATGAATTAATCTCACAAATTCCATTATTTTAGAATTATGAAAATTGCCTTCATGCTTATTAAAAATCAAGGAAAGAAAAAAATTATTTTAAGAATAAAAGAAAATTTGCAAAAATGCTTACCTAAAAGGAAAGGTAGCAAGTTTATTTAAAAACGGGATTTTCAATGACTTAAAACCTTAATGAAGGATGAAAAGTGGTAGAATTTTAAAAAAATATTTGAAAACTAGAGTAGAATTAAAATTATTTGAAAGAAAACTAGAGTTTTGAAAATTATTTGAAAATTGAAATCTTAAAAATTAAATTTTAAAAAATATTTGAAAATGGGAGTTTTGAAAATTAAATTTGAAAATTGGAATTTTTGAAAATTGGAATTTTGAAAAATTATTCGAGAATGGAATTTTGGTAAATTAAATTTGAAAATTGGAGTTTTGAAAATTATTTGAAAATTGAAGTTTCGAAAATTGGAATTTTGAAGAATTATTTGAGAATAAAATTTTGGAAAATTAAATTTGAAAATTGGAATTTTGAAAAATTATTTGAAAATGGAAGTTTCGAAAATTAAAATTTTGAAGAATTATTTGAGAATGAAATTTTGGAAAATTAAATTTGAAAATTGGAATTTTGGAAAATTATTCGAAAATTGGAATTTTGGAAAATTGGATTTGAAAATTGGAATTTTGGAAAATTATTCGAGAATAGAATTTTGGAAAATTAAATTTGAAAATTGGAATTTTGGAAAATTATTTGAAAATGGAAGTTTAAAAAATTTTGAAGAATTATTCGAGAATGGAATTTTTGAAAATTAAATTTGAAAATTGAAATTTTGGAAAATTATTCGAAAACTGAAATTCTTGAAAATTGAAAATTTGAAAAATTATTTGAGAATAGAATTTTGGAAAATTATTTCAAGAATGAAATTTTGGAAAATTAAATTTGAAAATTGGAATTTTGAAAAATTATTTGAAAATGGAAGTTTCGAAAATTAGAATTTTGAAGAATTATTTGAGAATTGGAATTCTAGAAAATTATTTGAAAATGGAAATTTTGAAAGTGATGTGAAAATTGAAATTTTAAAAATGATTTGAAAATTGGAGTTTTGAAAAAACTATTCAAGAATGGAAGTTTTTTTAAAATTATTTGAGAATGAGATTTCTTAAAAATTAAATTTGGAGATTGGAATTTTGGAAAATTATTTAAAGATTAAATTTTTAAAAATTAAATTTAAAATTAGAATTTTGAAGAATTATTTGAGAATGGAAAATTTTAAAATTGGAACCTTGAAGAATTATTTGAAAATTGAATTTCTTAAAAATTAAATTTGAAAATTGAAATTTTAGAAAATTATTTGAAAATGGAAGTTTTTGAAGATTAGATTCGTAAATTGGAATGTTGGAAAATTGAACTTTTATATCAAAATATAAATAAATAAATAAAAATGATGAGTTGTGGTAGTTGGGATTGCAGGCCAAAGTGGCCATGCAAAGTGTGGGGCAGGATGGAATGGTTAGGTGGCAAACTAGGATAAGTAATACCATGAGAGTAGTTTATGTGCCTAGGACCAGGGGATCTATTTTGACCAATTTTAGTACCCTTCCCACTTAAAGAAGCACCACGTGGAATGAATCACTAGGCTCCCATTCCAAACATTGAAGCATCCTAAAAGTGTCAAGAGTGAGCTCCAAAAACTTAACCTCATTATGGTGATATCTGCTCAGTATTGCATCATGTAATCTTAAATTTCTCTTTTCGATGGATATGGAAACTTGAGGTAGACAATCTGGACTGGGATCTAGTATAAGACTATATCTTGAAGGCTTGGTGTTCATAAAAGTTGTGTCAGTTTTCAAGAATCTAACTATTTCTTGAACCACTAGCTTCCATTCTTTAAAGTCTGCTTCCTGAAATGTCCGCTTACACTCATCAACTAACATTTTGAGTTGACTAACCAACTGATGCACCATTTCTCTTCGGTTCAAAACCAAACACACCATCATAAACCTCACTCGTTTGCTTATACTACCTAAAATAAAGTTGTGCAATTCAAGATACAATCTCTTTAATCTTCCACCTCTTGAGTTCTGCTTCCACATTGCTCACATATATCTTCTTTTGCATATACTATGACACCGACTGGGCTGTTGATACAGATATGGCAGTTTACCCCATCGTTGGAGACGACACTAGACCAATTGAAGCAAGCTAGCATGCTATCATTCAGTATCCAATCTTTTTTTTGTGGTTGTTTCAACGCCTTCCGAGACCCACTTCGAGTCTTGAACAAAATGAACCCATACCTCTTTGATTTCCCAGACACCTTATCGTGCACTGTTATATAATTCTCGATCTCATCTTAGTGTTTGAACACACTAATAAGGGTTTTCGTATTCGCGTCCCACCCAAGCCCATGCACGAAGATCTTCCCATGCACTGAATCCTCATCGACCATCTAGACACATCAGCATGCTTCTCTGTAGCTTCACGAAGCAAATTGATCTGCCGATCCTTGTTGAAAGGCTCCAAAATCTTCTGAATCTGCTTCTCGCCGTCGTCGCCATCAACAGCGGACGTCGAAGCAGATTTCTTTGCAGCATTCTGAGTAGGAGCTACAACCTTAGAAACTTCTAAAGCAGACACGCTCCGGGAGCGAGAAAGAAAATCCATGGGCTCATGAGGGGCCTCCAACGGCGGAAAATATTTCCATTGGATTACCTTCCTAGATGACCATACGAGCCATTCTCGCAAGTGAATAAGAACCCATTGTCTGAAACTAAACTAGAATGGCTCCATACAACAGAAACGTGAGTTATGACAAAACTCTTCAACTCAACGTGTTTGGGTTACAAACTGCTCACCATGCCCTCGTGATCTTACGGGGTTCTTTCAAGAACATCCCAACCAAGATGGACAACCCAAATGAGGTACTCAACATCTCCGAGCACGCCAAAACAGAAACAGAGAAGAGAGTAAAAATAGAAATAGAGCATGTACAAATAAAAAAAAATACGGTTAAACCAGGCTCCATTTCATAAGTGTCTATGGACTGGATTCACGTGGAATCAAAAGAAAACAAATGCATGATTTTTATGTATCAAACTTAGGGATGAATCAATGCATCAGGTATTTTCTAGAGAAAAAAAAACAAAAATACCAAATTATAATGCCAAAACAGAGCATGCATGTAAAGATTGGATCTAACAAAGCATATGAGTGGCCTTTGATGTCCACTCCAATCAACAAAGCAAAACTCAAAATAGCAGTTGGAAACGAGAGTGAAGTAGTTCAAAAAAATGAGAAACAAAAAGCTACAGTAGTCATACCCATAAACTCCCCTCGTTTTTTCTCCCAAAATATTCTCCTTCGACTCTATGTTTTTCTTTTTAAATGTTTCCTTCCCCCCTCAAATCTGAATACTTCATTCTCTAAAAATAGCCCATCTCTGTTTTTTTTCCCAAAATCCCATCTTTTTCCCATGCTCAAACCCTTTGGAAACTTGGCCTCTCATCTTTTCCCTTTATCTCTGTCCAACGTTCCCTCATTTTTCGATGCAGTAACCCCTTGAAAATCCAACATGACTCTTTCCCCATTAGAGGCTCCTGCTTCGGGAATATGTGGGGTCTTTCTATATTATTTTTGGAGCTATGTAGAGATCTTCTCAACTTCCTTTTCCACCGCGCACATGGGTTGTTGATTTTCATCATATATGTACACAACCCACGGGGATCATGGTGTGGCTGCGTATTCTCCAAATTCTAGTGCCTAATGGAGGTCTCAAAGTGGCAACCCTTCCCGATATTTTGGTGCGTGTGGGTGGTCTTTATATGGTTCAACTTGCAATGGGGAATTCCACTTATGGTGCATGATAAGTGCGGCTTCTTTCTTTCCCATGCAGCAACCCAAGTTCCCATGCAAAAATAGAATAAAGAAATAATAAAAAAATCATGCAACTAGAAAATTGAACATCAAAGTTACGCAAATTTTAAAAATTAGTGTCAATCACATGCATATTTAAAATCAATCATTAATCTTACACGTGAAAAAGAAAACAAAGTACAAATCTCATGCAAAATAAAAATAAAAATAAGAATAAAAAATAAAAATAAATAAATAAAAATAAAAATAAGATAAAAGGTAAATAAAATAAACACAAATATAAATATCATGTTTGCAATTAAATGGATAAGAATATTAAACGAACCCTATAGATAGTAATAAAAATTAAAAATAAAAAAATAAAAAAATAAAATGTCAAACTCATACAACCAAAGATCGAAAATTCATTTCATGCAATCAAAGACCCAAAATCAAGCCAAAACTTACTTATACTCAAAATTAGGAAATCAAACTCAAAAGCTAACTTGAATAAACTAGGCCTATAGAAGCATCCAAATGGAATCTATCCTTAAAAAGATCTAAGTGAGACCTAAATTAAGCTTGAAAGGTAGCCAAAGGATGACTACGAGTCAAGAAAGAAGTATGGGAAGACACCTAGTGTCACATCTGCTAAGAGGACAAAATGGAGGGTCTACATCGACCTCACACCAGCACCAAGAGTGGCCCAGTTTAGTTTAAAATTTTGTTCAAAACTTGGCATCAACTAGCCATTTTAAATATGTTGAATCCTTTCTGTTACAACATGTGTAGCAAATTCAAGTAAGCCATAACCCAAGCTTTGACTTACTCCATCATACATGTAAAGAGGATGGTAACTGGGACTGCTCTTTTCCACTCAATAGGTTATCTGTTGAATCAAATACATTATCTAGATGGTTTTCCACAAATTCTAGGTACCTATCCTATAAAAGCATTTCAACACCATCGACATTCTTTATTCAGGGAACTCAAGAACCTTTTGATAGATATCAAAGCTTAGATGATTCAAATGTGGATGTATTGGAGAATCATGGTCTCGAAAATCAAGATTATGGGTGTTAGCCCAAGGATTCTCTTAATCGTGTTTTGATGATAACAAACCATAGTTAAGTTACTAATTGGTTTGAATTATAAAGAATTTCAGGTGTTAATTTGAAAATTCATCCAAGGACCCAATTCATGCACGATAAAGACAATTAGAAGACCTTTAATCATAGGAAACATATGTAAGATGAATGCATGGGTGCCCTTAGGATTTTCATGCATCTTTAAAAACTTGGTTTATGCATTAAAGTAACATTTCCATCTAAATCCGAGTTCTATCAAATGAACCTTAGGCAAAACGTTTCAAAATTGACATATTAATTTACCTAAAGACCTTGCCTAAGTGTTAAAAGCATAAAGACCAGAAAAAATAGGTTTTTGGGCCAAAAATGGTGAACCAGTCGAGACACTGGGCAATTGACTCAACCGGCTAGGGTACCGGTCTATTGATTACCCCTTCCCGATAGAGGTTCAGTCAAGAGATGCACAAAAACTCTCTCTTTCAGCAACCTTTCATTTTCGGCCGAGGTCCGGTCGAGGCTATTTTTTGGCATTTTGGCTTTCGAGGTTAGAAACCTTTAAATTGAGAGCTCCACATGCCTTTATTTGTTCACCTACTTGTTCTTGCCTTAAAAGCCTTCATTCTTTTCTTGGTGCATTAAATCTCCATTTACATATTCTTTAGTGCATCTTTGTGATTCATCCTAATCTTGAGTTGTATTTGAGTCATTATTGAGTTGGGTTGAGAGATTCAAACTTATTATTTGAGTGTTAAAACCTTCAAGTGAGTAGATAATTGAAGAGATTGTGTAAGAGCCCATTGGAGCTGGAATCCAAGTGTAAAAGTGATTAGAAGCTTGGTTGAAGCTTCAAGTATAGTGCAACCCTCACTTGGTTAGGAGCTTAAGGAGAGTGGATGTAGGTAAGGAAGTGCTGAACCACTATAAAATAAGAGTTTTCTTTCTCTAACCTTATTTCTTTATATTTGTACTTCATGTGCTTAAATTTATTGTGTTTGAAAAAGAATTTTTTAAACTCCAATTCACCCCCTCTCTTAGGTGTTTTCTCTATTAAGATTATTCTTTATTTTTTCAATTGGTATTAGAGCTAAGCCCCTTGTTTAAGACTTAATCATCTAAGAGGAAATGGCTAATACATCAAGCTCATCTCATATTGAAAGTTTTGCAACCCATATACCTCCATTTTTTACGGGAATTGATTATCCCTATTGGAAAACTAAAATGGCTTGGTTTTTACAATCAACCGATTTAGACGTATGAGATGTCATTGAAGATGACCTAACTTTTCCTTCAAAACTAGTTGATAGAGTCATGGTTCCAAAACCTAAGCAAGAATGAGATGAGTGTGATAGAAGAAACTTCCAATTAAATGCTAAGGTCGTTTATACTTTGCAATGTTCTATGGATAGAAATGAATATAATAGAATTTGTCAATGCAAATCGGCTAAATAAATTTGGAGATTACTTGAAATAACTCATGAAGGAACGAATCAAGTTAAAGAGTCAAAAATCAATTTACTTGTTCATAGTTATGAATCATTTTTGATGAAAGATAATGAAACTATTGCTGATATGATCACTAGGTTCACTGACATTGTCAATGGTCTTGAAACTTTAGGAAAAGCGTACAAGGAATCAGAGAAGGTGATGAAGATCTTGAGGTCACTTCTATCAAAGTGGCTTACAAAGGTCACCACAATTCAAGAAGCCAAAGACTTAATCAAGCTACCTTTGGAGGAGCTCATAGGATCATTGGTGACATATGAGATCAATTTGGTAAAGAAACAACAAGAAATGGAAGACAAAAAGAAAAAGAACATAGCTCTCTCAAAGCTATAACTAAGGAAGAAGAAAAAGTTGAAGAAGAAAAACAAAGTGAATAAGATGAAGACTTAACCCTCATCACAAGAAAGTTCAGCAAATTCCTGAGGGGTGAAAGGTTTAGGGGAAGAAGGTTCACTTCTAGAAGAGACTTCTTTAAAAAGGAATTTTCATCTCATAATGACAAGGAGAAATGGGAAGAGAAAAGAGACTTGGTGTGCTTCAAGTGCAAGAAACTGGGACACATTAAATATGATTGTCCTCTTTACAAGAGTGAAGCCAAGAGGAGAAAGAAGAAGATAATGATGGCCACTTGGAGTGAAAGTGAAGATGAATCCTCCGAAGAAGAAAATGAGAAAGAAGTGGCAAATATGTGCTTCATGACAATAGATGAACTTGATGAGGTAAACTCTAACATTAGCGATGAAGATACACTTGATGCTTTTCAAGAATTGTATGAAGATCTTGAAAAACTTGGTTTGAAAAATACTTATCTAAAAAAGAAAGTTCAACAACTTGAAAAAGAACTTGGAGAAGTAAAAGAAAAATTTTCAAGTGTTGAAGTTTCTAAAACTCATCTTGAAAAAGAGAATGAGATTTTAAGAAAGAAAAATGAATGGTTGACCTCATCTTTTTCAATCTTTTCTTGTGGACAAAAATCTTTTGAAATGATTCTAGTTAGCCAAAAATGTGTTTTTGACAAATGAGGACTATGATTCAAATTTTCAAAGAATCAAAAGTATTTTAAAAACTATTTTGTAAAGGAATCCACAAGTGCAAGTCCTTCTACTATTTGCAACTTTTATGGAAGAGAAAAACACATTAGTAGTACATGCCCTTTAAGAAATGGTTCTCAAAAGAATTCAAATGCAAAAACTAAAAAGATTTGGGTTGAAAAATCTAAGGTCACTAACCCTCAAGGACCCAAAAAGATATGGGTACCTAAATTAACTTGAGTTATGTGTTGTAGGGTTTAAAGAAGGATAAGTGGTTCTTGGATAGTGGATGCTCAAAACACATGATCAGAGATGAATCCAAGTTTGCTTTTCTTACAAAGAAAAATGGAGGATATGTTACTTTTGGAGACAATACAAAATGAAAGATCATTGGTCAAGTCAACATTGGTAATAGTACATCATCTTTCATTAAAAGTGTTTTATTAGTATATGGTTTAAAACATAACCTTTTAAGCATTAGTCAACTTTGTGACAAAGGTTTTACGGTGATTTTTGAAGCATCTCATTGCATTATCAAGGATATTCAAAATGATAAAACCATCTTCATGGGACATACAAGTGACAATATTTACGCTATAAATATTTCAAAATATGATGGCCATGATAGATGCTTTTCAAGCATGCATGATCAAAGTTAGTTGTGGCATAGGAGGTTAGGACATGCTAACATGGACCTTATTTCCCAACTCAACAAAGATGAACTTGTTAGAGGCCTTCCTAAAATAGATTTTCAAAAAGATAAAGTTTGTGAAGCTTGTTAAGCGGGAAAGCAAATAAAAAACTCTTTTAAAAACAAAAACTTCATTTCCACATCTAGGCAACTTGAGTTATTGCATATGGATTTATTTGGTCCCTTTAGGACACCAAGTCTTAGAGGAAAGTCTTATGCGTATGTTCTTGTGGACGACTTCTCTAGATACACATGGGTCTTATTTTTAAGTCAAAAGAATGAAGCCTTTTATGAGATTTCAAATTTTTGTAATAAGGTTCAAAATAAAAAAGGTTTTGCAATTACTTGTATAAGAAGTGATCATGAGAAAGAATTTGAAAATTTTGATTTTGAAGATTATTGCAATGAGCATGGAATTGACCACAATTTTTCAGCTCTTAGAACTCCTCAACAAAATGGGGTAGTTGAAAAGAAAAATAGAACCCTTCAAGAGATAACAAGAACTATGCTAAATGAAAACAACCTACCAAAATATTTTTGGGTTGAAGCGGTTAACATTTCTTGTTATGTTTTAAATAGAGTTTTATTAAGGCCCATACTTAAGAAAACTCTCTTTGAGCTTTGGAAAAACAAGAAACCCAACATTAGTTGTTTCAAAGTCTTTGGATGCAAATGTTTTATATTAAACACCAAAGACAATCTTGGAAAATTTGATGCAAAATCGGATGTTGGAATTTTCCTTGGTTACTCAACTTCAAGTAAAGCTTTTAGAGTTTTCAACAAAAGAATCATGGTTGTAGAGGAGTCCATCCATGTTATTTTTTATGAATCTAACAATTATCTCCAAGAAAGAGAGAGTGCTGATGATGATTTAGGCTTGGAGACCTACATAGAAAGATTGCAAATTGAAGATAGAAGACAACAAGAAGAAAATGGAGAGGATCCCAAGGATTACCATTGGCGCTACCCCTTCCTCAAAAAATGCAAAGTGAGTCAAGCCAAGACCTTCCTAAAGAATGGAAGTTTGTCATCAATCACCCACAAGATCAAATTATAGGTAATCTATCTAGTGGGGTAAAACTAGATCATATCTTAGAAACATTTGCAATAATCTAGCTTTTATATCTCAAATTGAGCCTAAAAATATAAATGATGTTTTAGATGATGAAAATTGGATGATTGCTATGCAAGAAGAGTTAAATGAATTTGAAAGAAGTGAAGTATGAGAATTAGTACCAAGACCTTCAATCAAAGTGTTATTAGGACTAGATGGGTCTTTAGAAATAAAATGGATGAAAATGGTATAATTGTTAGAAACAAAGCAAGGTTAGTAGATAGATTATGAGGAAACCTTTGCCACTGTAGCTAGGTTGGAAGCCATTAGGATGCTACTTGCCTTTGCATGTTTTAAGACTTTGTTTTATATCAAATGGATGTGAAAAGTGCATTTTTAAATGGTTTTATAAATGAAGAAGTGTATGTTGAACAATCATCCGACTTTCAAAGTTTCAACTTTCCTAACCATGTTTTTAAACTTAAAAAGACACTTTGTGGTTTGAAACAAGCACCTAGAGCATGGTATGAAAATTGAAAAAATTTATTTTGGAAAATGGTTTTAAAATGAGAAAAATTGACACAACTCTTTTCATAAAAACCAAAGAAAATGATATGCTCTTAGTTCATATATGTTGATGATATCATTTTTGGTGCTACTAATGTCTCTCTTTGTGAAGAATTTTTTAAGTGCATGCATAATGAGTTTGAAATGAGCATGATGGGAGAGCTTAACTTATTTCTTAGACTTCAAATCAAGCAACTAAAGAAAGGAACCTTCATCATTCAAGAAAAGTACATAAGAAATCTTCTCAAAAGGTTCAACATGGAGGAAGCCAAAACAATGAAGACTCCAATGAACTCATCCATCAAGCTTGATAAGGATGAGAAAGGTAAATCCATTGACTCTACTATGTATAGAGGCATGATAGGTTCTTTGCTATACTTGACCATTAGTAGACCCGGTATTATGTATAGTGTATGCTTGTGTGCTAGATTTCAATATTGTCCTAAAGAATCTCACTTAAGTGCCGTAAAAAGAATCCTCAAATATTTGAAAGAGATAATGGACATAGGCTTATGGTATCTTAAGAGTGATAACTTTGAATTAATTCATTTTTCGGATGTCGATTTTGCCGGTTGTAAGGTTGAAAGAAAAAATACTAGTGGCACTTGTCATTTCTTAGGACACTCACTTGTTTCATGGCATAGTAAGAAGCAAAATTCAGTAGCTTTGTCAATAGTGGAAGCCGAATACATAGCAGCCGGTTTATGTTGTGCACAAATCCTTTGGATGAAATAAATACTTAATGATTTTGATTTATCTTTGAAGCATGTGCTTATTAAATGTGATAATACTAGTACTATAAGTATATCAAAAAATCCCGTGCAACACTCTAGGACTAAGCATATAGAGATTAAACGTCACTTTCTTAGAGATCATGCACACTTGAATTTGTAAGCACTAAAGATCAACTTGCCAATATCTTTACAAAACCTTTAAGTGAAGAATAATTTCTTGATATTAGAAGACAATAGGGGTGATTTCATTATGATCTAATGTTTTCTTAATGAATTCTTGATGAACATACCTTCTGATTGCATAAATTTCATGTCATATGCATTATATAGACATTTACTTAGAAAATGGTCAATTCTTGACCAAAAATCAAATTCTCTTGGCATTGAGCATCAAAAATTGGGGAATTCAATTGAAAAAGGTAGGGGAAGGATAAAAAAAAAAGAAAAGAAAAAGTGCAAAAAAAAAAAAATTAGAAAGTAAAAAATCGTTGACTGCGTTGATTAGGCGGTCGATCATCTAAGGACATGTTGACCGATTTGTCGGGGTTGGGAATTTTAAGAGGCTCCTATGCTCCTTTTTTGCATTGTTCTCCCTTGTTCTTCAAGGGTTTTCATTGGTTTTGGTTTCTAGAGACTGATTTCAATGCATTTCGGATTGATTGACTTGATTTTGGGAAATGTTTGAGGGCTTTGAAGGCTAAGGTTTCCATTTTGGGTTATCTTCTCTTCCTTTAGTGCATCATAGCCAACTTCGACACTAATCCCTCTCAATTTCTGATCATCAGGGTTTTAGGTGTGAGCCTCATTGCATTTTTCCTACTTTTCTTAGACTTCCATGGTTCCTAGAAGAGAGTTAGCTATAGCTATGGCATAAGGCAAGGGCCAAGCTAATCCGTCTCAGCCTGAGACATGCCGGGATGAATGGTTTGACACCACTTTGTTCAGTACCATGGAGGGATACCAACGGTACAAGTAACATTTTGCTTAGAGACGAGTAGTTACCAGGAGAAACATCAATTTTCCCCAGCTTTAACACTTTGGATTTGAGGGATTGTTCATGAAGATGGGCTGGTTATCAGCTGTTACCAAGGATGAAAATATCGGTAATCACAAATATATCGGTACTTCGATTTTACGGATATATCGGATATACCAGAGATATATCGGCGGATATTCTGGAAAAAATATCGGTAGGCTTAAAATTGTTAAAAACTCATGGAAATGCAAGGAAAACCTTATAATAATATAATTAGAAGTATAATAGACATTTTAAAGTTGTTTTATTGAAAAATTTGATATACATATGATATAATTTGCGATATTAGATGTAATTATATCATGTTGATCTATAAGAAATGTTAATTTCGTAATTTTTCTCATTATAAAGTCACAAAATACTTCATTTCATTAAATATCAATAATTTGTACACATTACATTACAATGTCCCTTTAGTACCAAAATGAGGATTGATGTGGTTCAATGGGATTGATAGATGAAGGAACCCCCGCTTGCTGTTGGAGACAATATTGGTACCAACTCAATGAGCCTCGATAATATTGGTTATAAATTCTAACATGCCATGCATGTATCTCTTGAGTCCTGTCTACTGCCTCTACATGGATAGGATACTCAAAGTTCACCCATGTGTTAATGCCAAATCCTTCTTCCATATGATATGGAACTTGGTATGGCATTTGTCTGGAAGGGGAATAACGCGACATACCATACTCTTCATCTGTTGAACTTGAAGGTTGACCATAACTCATCACATGAGGAGGGTAGACGTTAGCCTCATTCAAGGAGTCACTAAATTGAGTTCCTATACTCATAGATTCAAAACTCCCTGAAAGTACTCCTTGTTATATGGTTCCATCATTCGTTCTCTTCCTTTATAAGGCTTCCCAATAGCTCCTATGCTTGGACCAGCTCTTCTAGAGCCATGGTCTTCATCTTGTGTGCAGTGTGTGAAATCATTTTCACAAGTAAATTGGCTGATTGGATATTGACTATGTCGACGTTCATCAATATCTCTTCCCCCATTATCACCTCCATCATCAGTTCCACCTCTTGAACCATCATAACCAGAAGCAGAAGTACCTGCAGCACTAGGTCTACTACTATGACCAACACTTGTGGAGTCAATCTCTTGGTGGGAATTCAATGCCGCCTGAAGTTAATCATCAGTATCTTTGCTAAAACTTTTAGAGTGAACTTCTTCGGATAACACATGTTCAACATTAACTCCAAATTCTTGAGCATGAGCGGCAATTCGTGGATCAGGATTTCCAACTTCGTCATCCAAGTGTATAGGCCTAATCCACTGGAAGAACTGATTATCTTCTTCTTCACCCACCTAGGCTGAAATGTCAAGAAGATCAAGGTAATCTTTTTCAGCAACTCGATCATTTTTTGCCCCCATATTGCGTAACTTTAGCCTTATATTATAGTAACAAAAAACTAATTGCTCCAATCGAGGGTAAGCTAAACGATTTCGTTGCTTTGTGTGGATGAGAGCAAACATGCTCCAATTTCTCTCACATGCAGAAGATGACGTGGTTTGTGAGAGAACTTTGATGGCTAACTTTCTCAATGTAGGTATTTGATTCCCATACATAAACCACCATTCAGCTACAACGAATTTGATAATCATATAAATACTTATGTGGTGAATTTACAATAATGATAATCAATTTTTTCCTATAAAGACTCACCGGGCACCATGGTTGACCTTGCTGCAATTGCCGCTCGATCACCGAATCCTCTTTTTGCATCTCGAAAAAGTACAAGCTATGTATTCAACATTTAATTTGTTAGTAAATGTTCAAATAAATTGATGAATGAAATTATTGTTTTATTGACAAAAATAACAATTTTTTATTCACCTCATTTCCAAATTGACAAAGCGATTCAGTAGTTGGATCTAATTTTGCAAAAACATCATGGACAGCTTGAAGTAGTTCCGGATCACTACCAACTCCACGCCTATATTGAAATCTTGGATTCAAGAAGTATGCTACAATAAAATTTAGTAGAGTTAGTATTTTTTTTTAAAGAAACTTAAATACAAAGTAAAAACTTATAAAGATATATAGTACTTAAGTACCTGCTGCATGAAGTGGATGTTTTAGTGTTTTCTCCCAACGATCTTGTATTATTTTGAACATCCAATCTCCAGCTCCTTGACGAATAAGGTTCTCTTTCATCATGTGCATAAGCTCGTACACAAATGGCATTGTGGGAACAACTTCAGAATCTACAAGTTGAAGCACCACGTATAATGGCTCATATAATAAAACTATATTTGTCAATCTGTCCCAATACGTATGGTCAAACAATAATTGCTCCAATTCTCGTCCAAGTTTTGTTCGACTGAGTTTGTGTTGTGCCCATTCATTACTTATAAACAATTTTTTCAAATCAACCCTTTTTTTGAGAAGACTGTCAATAGCAATATAATTGGTAGCAAACCTTGTAGCTCCTGGTCGAACAATGTCTCCACCACAATACTTTCTCATTTGTTCTAGTAACCAACCATGATTGTAAATGAAGTTAGTTATCTTGCGAGCATTGATTACTACTCAAAAAGTGCTATTTGATAGCTTGTAATTAACTCTTTTAAACACTTTTGAGTAGTAGTTATCACTTTTTAACCCAATTAACATATTAAGGACCCTTGCAATCAATTCTAATCAAATTGTGTTAAGTTTTGGTGTTTTGATAGCTTTTTGATCACCAAAGCAATCCGAGATTGAGGAGAGTTCTTTGGAATCTATGGCAAAGATGTCCGGACAGGGTGTCCGGACACACCATCGGAGAGCGGCGGAACGTGGGCTGTGGCAGGTTGTCGGAATGACGTAGCAAGGCTTGCTCACTTTAGTCAATGATCCGGACAAACATATCCGGATAGGATATGCTATTGTCCGGGGTGTGATGATCGCGAGTGCCGTGTGCTTCTCCATGAGGGAGTCCGGATAAGGGAGCGCGCCGCGTGTCCTCTTGGGGAATCCGGATGGAGTTGCTCCGGATAGCAATGCACGCTCCATGTCATCAAGGGGAGGGGTCCCTACACCTTGTACACGCAGACGGTCCCCCTTGCGACGCGCGGATATCTCACTCCCAGAATTTTGTCCGGTCAGACAGGTCCGGATCCTTTGATCGGATATTTCACATCCGGCGCCTGACGCCGGATGGGAGAGGAGGGCGTTTCAACTTCCCCGGTCAGACATGTCCGGATCCTCTGATAGCGCTCACCCGGAGAGTTTTGCAACCATTTTGCACAGTGCCGCGGTGTTCTCCTGAAGCTTCCCGATATGTGCGATCGACATTTTGAGATATTTTGCTTTAGATATTTGATGTCTAAATCCCCAAACTCTCCTTGTAATCCACCTATCATAGGATTCCTTAGTCTTTAAGTAATAACAAAGGGTGAATAACCTCTTATATATAGTTTGTAATTTCCTTTACACGAGATATCATGTAAGAAGGGGGGAACTTGTTACCAGACGCATCTTTTGTACAATTTTGCAAGAAATATATTTTATAGAGCACTTGCTCTGTTTTTCATATATATTTTTGTTTTCTCATTCTTTTTCTTACTAGCCAAACAATCTCTGAGGAAGTTTCCTCAAAGAATGAGTGGTTAGACTTTTAGTTCCTTGGAGCTAAGGTTGCCGGGAAAGGTTCCAAGTGCAAGAATTAGTAGCTTTGTGGTTTCAGCCATTAATGAAGATAAAATGTGATCCTTTAATGATTTCTATGTTTTTAGTTAACTTAAAACACCTTCAATTCACTTGAGTGAACACTTGGTAAGGTAAGTGATCTCCGTCCATGGAGATGCACTAGTTTACCTCTTGCGAGCTTTTGGGAAGTGACTTGAAGGTAGGATTTTCTAGAATTGCCAACACTTGGTAAGCTTTTGGACTCCAAGGAGACATCCATTAGTTATCTCTTGCGAGCTTGAGAAGGGAAGTCCAAAGTTAAAGATCACCTTGAATGGCAAATGCTAGGTGAGAGGCATGAGCCATTGCAAGTTGCATCAGTGAGAGGGAATTAGAGCTGAAATCCATTTAAAGGATACATCTGTACAAGCACCGGTTAGAGAATTGACTATATGTTAATTCTCTAATGCGAGGAAATGAACCAAATGACCGGAGCTCTGTTTTTGCATAAGGAAACTCCCTTGTGAACCCAAACCTCCAAGGAATGTTTTTCTTCATAAGTAATTTCCATTACTTTCTTTTTAGTTAGCTTGAAACAAAACCTCGTTTAACCAAAGTTTGTGTTTTATTTCTTAAGCTAACCTTGAAATGAAAAAGCACCAATTTAACTTGGAATTGGTATTAGTTGTGAGTTGAAAACCCTTCCCAGAGAACGATCCTAGAGCCACTATTCTATATTAGCTAAAGCTATCCTAATACATGGTGATATAGGTTATAAATTTTGTTGATTACTCTCTCAATCAAAGAGCACCAGCTGGACGTGAATCAGCTGAGACACCAATTGGGAACGAATCAAGCATTGTTTATCACCTCGATAACATTGGGTCTTTTACCGATGTCTTCAAAGATTAAGTCGATACAGTGCGCCACACATGGAGTCCAATATAAGTTATACTTTTTCATCAATTGTTTCCCTACTTTCATGAACGCTGACCCATTATCTGTGACAATTCGGACCACATTTTCCTTACCGACTTCTTTGATAATAGTCTTCAAAAGCTCGTATATATACTTGTGGTCTTTGATATAGTTCGATGCATCGACTGACTTAAGGAATACCATGGTCCCTTTAGAATGAACCATGAAATTAACAATACTTAATTTTTTGGGCCCTGTCCATCCATCCGACATTATTGTGTACCCATATGTCTTCCATTTTTCTCTTTGTTGGTTCACATAAGCTTCCATTTCTTTGTACTCCATTTCCAAGTATTTGTTCTTTATTTCATATGGAGATGGACGTTCGATTCCCATTCCTGCACTTCATATGTAAAACATGTCACAAAATACTATACTTACTAAAAGTATAACACAATATAACATTTGATAAATTAGTAATTACCTGCTTGTTGTGCACCAATAATCATATTCTTGAAGTGATGAGACTTTGCTTTTGCGGGTGTGACACTCTCATAAATGAAGAATTTGCTGATTAAGCGTCCCATCGTTTCTTTACTTGCACCACCCTTGAATATATCTTTGATATTTTTTTATCTTGCTACAGAAGACTTGTAAAGTGAATGGGCAATAGGGGTGAATGATGCGAATGTCGCATACTCTGTGATTTTCGCATCATCGACGGTATACTAGTAGAAGACTCTCTCGGTTTGCGTTTACTTCCTACAATATTCTCATGCTGTTCACGCTCCCAATTAAATGCTTTCGAGGCACGAACTGCAGATCGATATGCATCTCGCTCATCTAGGTGCATATTTGTTGGATATATATACACATCTTCATCCTCAGCATTTTCATCATCATCATCTTCGTTTACCAAATGTGTATGATGAGTCCCCATTGTGCCACATAATTGACTACGAATGTCTTCAATATCATCATTTTTCTTTGCTTTTGCTTTTTGTTTGTCATGCACCAGTAATCGTATCTCTTCTTTCACTTCGGGCGGCACTCTTGGACACTTTTTGGTTTTGTTATGCGTGTCCTTATGCGTTAAATGAGACTTGAATCGCGTGATGCCTCCACTTTTCATTACCAACCCACAGAAATTACAAATTGTTCCATTTCGGTTACCCTCAATCGGTGAACAATACTTCCAAGCCGGATTTCACCCTGGCATGGCAGAACCGCCTTCACTAGCCATGCTAAATCTATTGCAAGAAAAATATACTTAAATTTAAATCTATGTTAATTAAACTAATTAAATAATTTAGCTAAGTTAATTTTTTTATTCTCTATGATAAATTTACTAAATATAGAAATTAATCATAATTGAATATGAAAATAAATCACAATAATAAAAAAAATTGAGCATATTTAATGTTCCATATATAGTAGTTCATGTTAATTAAACTAATTAAATAATTTAGCTAAGTTAATTTTTTAAATGTAAATGTAATTCTATAATAAAATAAATTTACTAAATATAGAAATTAATCATAATTGAATATAAAAATAAATCGCAATAATAAAAAAAATTGAGCATATTTAATATTCCATATATAGTAGTTCATGTTAATTAAACTAATTAAATAATTTAGCTAAGTTAATGTTTTAAATGTAAATGTAATTCTATTCAATGATAAATTTACTAAATATAGAAATTAATCATAATTGAATATAAAAATAAATCGCAATAATAAAAAAAATTGAGCATATTTAATATTCCATATATAGTAGTTCATGTTAATTAAACTAATTAAATAATTTAGCTAAATTAATTTTTAAAATCTAAATGTAATTCTATGATAAATTTACTAAATATAGAAATTAATAATAATTGAATATGAAAATAAATCGTGATAATATAAAAAAATTGAACATATTTAATATTCCATAAATAGTAGTTCATGTTAATTAAACTAATTAAATAATTTAACTAAGTTAATTTTTTGAATCTAAATGTAATTTTATGATAAATTTACTAAATATAAAAATTAATCATAATTGAATATGAAAATAAATCCCAATAATCATAAAAATGAACATATTTCACATTCAAAATATATTAGTTCATGTTAATTAAATTAATTACATAATTTACCATGTTAATTTAATTAATTAAATAATTTAGCTAAGTTAACTAGTTTAATGTAATTCTAAATGTGAATCTAAATCACAAATAATCATCTAAAATAAATATATCAATTTATAATTAAATAATCAAATAATCAAATTAACCTGAATTAATTCAATAAAAATATACAAATTAATTACAATTGAACGTAAAAATAACATTAAATCATCCTTGCAAACATACTAATTAATTAAAAATACATAAATTAATTACTATTACAAACAAAATTAATTATAATTTAAAACAAACATACCTTAAAATGATTGAATAATTGAGCAACATTAGAAAAGATTGGAGTAATAAGAGAGCAAATGAAGAATCAAAGCAAAAATGGATGAAATTGATGCAAAATGGGCTATTTATAGACGAAATTTGGGCCAAAATAGCTGTTGGAACCTTAAGTTACCGTTGAAATTTAATTTTGGACGTTGGATATCTTTCTAACCGTTGATATTCAAATTTGGCCATCGGATCAACACGGGCATGATTTGGGCCATCAAATCACGTTGGAGAGAGGGGCGATTTTTCGCAAAAAATCGCCAAAAAATCTGCGATTTATTCGCTTCCCAGGCGATTTTTTTGCGAAAATCGCCGATTTATCGCTAATCGCCGATATATCATCGACTTTTTGGCTATTTTTTTGCGAAAAATCGCCCCTCCGACATATCTCCTCGGAATATCATGTCGCTTGCCTTCGATACGCGATATATCAACAATATATTACTGATATTTCGCGACATTTTCCTCCTTTCATATGATATATATGATGATTATTCCATGGGGATGATGAAATTTGAGAAGGCCCTAGATGGTTCTTGGGTGAGAAAAGTAGAGAGAACGCTAACATAGGCCCGAGGATAGGGACATTCACATCTTGGAGTTGAGGAAGAGGCATAGATTCGAGATATGGAGGGTGGAGTAGATCCTCAGAGTGGCCATCAGTAGAGAGGGCTTGAGCTTGACATTTCCCCATTCGAGACAGAGACTCCCTCACAGACGGGGGGTGTTCAGTTTGAGAAAACCTTCTTTGAGTCGTCATACATTGAGCCTTCCTTCTTTGGACCTGCAATCATCGAGCCTACCCATATTGAGATGCCACCTCCTAAGACACCTCTCGCTCCTGACCATACTCCATGGATGGACTTATCCGCTCAGATCAGCTCTCTTGGCACTCGCATGGAGGAGCTTGCTGTGGTTAGTGATACACATTTTTACTCTATGGAGGATCGTATGGATCAATATCAAGTGGCTTCACTTCATAGTTTGAGTATCTCCAGTAGAGGATTGATCATATTGAGGATCGATTAGAGCGCCAGCATGAGGAGATGATGGCCTATCTGCGTTCTATGTTTCCACCTCCACCTCTTTAGCCTTGATTCGTTGGAGACCCCCCTTATTCCTTTTTGATATTGCCAAAGGGAGAGATATTTTAGGATGTAGGAGACTAGATATAGGAGATTCATACATGCATATCATTTTTTTTGGATCATACATATTGGACATATGATGTATTGATTGATACATTTGACTTATGATATATGATATGCCTATATATTTGATGACTTCACTTCGTAGTTTGAATATCTCCAATAGCGGATTGATCATATTGAGGATTGATTAGAGCGTCAGCATGAGGAGATGATGTCCTATCTGCGCTTTATGTTTCCACCTCTGCCTCTTTAGCCTTGATTCGTTGGA
This sequence comes from Vitis riparia, assembly GCF_004353265.1. Classification (NCBI taxonomy): domain Eukaryota; kingdom Viridiplantae; phylum Streptophyta; class Magnoliopsida; order Vitales; family Vitaceae; genus Vitis; species Vitis riparia. The sequence goes on from NC_048440.1 coordinate 1,734,908, forward strand.
GACCCCCCTTATTCCTTTTTGATATTGCTAAAGGGAGAGATATTTTAGGATCTAGGAGACTAGATATAGGAGATTAATACATGCATATTATTTTTTTTGGATCATACATATTGGACATATGATGTATTGATCGATACATTTGACTTATGATATATGATATGCCTATATATTTGATGACTTACATTGTTTTCTTGTTGCAAATTTTTTCTAATATGTCTTGATCATCTTGATTTTAAATTCTTAAATATTGATTGTTGATCCATGATTGGTTTGAGGGAGAGATTCTTTTTCTCTCAGATAACCAAGGTTAGTCATTATAAAAAAAAGGAGATTGTTAGCCCAAGGATTTTCCTAATCATGTTTTTATGATAACAAACCATGGTTAAGTTACTAATTTGTTTGAATTATAAAAAATTTCAGGTGTTAATTAGGAAATTAATCCAATGACCCAATGGATGTATGATCAAGACAATTGAAAGACCTTTAATCATAGGAAACATATGTAAGATGAATGCATGGGTGCACTTAGGATTTTCTTGCATTTTAAAAACTCGGTTTATGCATTAAAGTAACATTTTCATCTAAATCCAAGATCTATCAAATTTACCGAAGGCAAAATGTTTCAAAATTGGCATATTAATTTACTTAAAGACTTTGCCTAAGTGTTAGAAGCAAAAAGACCAGAAAAGATAGGTTTTCAGGCAAAAAGTGGTGAACCGATTGAGACACTAGGCAACCAACTCAATTGGTTAGGGTACCGATCGACTAGTTACTCCTTCCTGGTCGAGGTCAGATCGAGACATGCAAAAAACCTTTTCTCTCTTCTAGTAGCTTTTCATTCCCGGTTGAGGGATATGCCTTCCCAATTGAGGGTTATGGTCACCTGCTAAGCATTAAATGCTCCAACGGCTAGTGAACCGGTCGAGGTTGCTTTTTAGCCTTTTGGTTCCCAAGGTTAGAAACCTATAAATTGAGAGCTCCACTTCATTTATGAAGGAGAAAACACATGCATTTATTTTTTTGCCTACTTGTTCTTGCCTTAAAAGTTCTCATTCTTTTCTTGGGGCATTAAATATCTATTTACATATTCTTTAGTGCACCTTTGTGATTCATCCTAGCCTTGACTTGTATTTGAGCCATTGTTGAGCTAGGTTGAGAGATTCAAACTTATTATTTGAGTGTTAAAACCTTTAAGTAAGTAGAGACTTGAAGAGATTGTGTAAGAGCCTATTGAAGCCAAAATCCAAGGGTAAAAATGATTAGAAGCTTGGTTGAAGCTTCAAGTATAGTGGAACCCTCACTTGGTTAAGAGCTTAAGGAGAGTGGATGTAGGCAAGAAAGTGTCAAACCACTATAAAATCTGAGTTTGCTTTCTCTAACCTTATTTCTTTATATTTATGCTTTTTGTGTTTGAAAAAGAATTTTTTAAACTCCAATTCACTCACTCCCTCCCTCCTCTTGGGTGTTTTTTCTATTAAGATTGGCCTTTATTCTCTCAATGAGAATGATAAAAACCTTCTTTGCATGTTTCATTCTTTGCTTCTTTGGAAAGTGTCATTTAAGACACCTAGAAGCCTACTAAAATTGGAACCCCAGATTAAAGCAAAACCCCTCATACGTGGACTCAAATAGATTTTCCTCGAAATTGCCAAGAACAATAAGCCGGACTATGAAGCAAGCTCATGGGGTAAGGAGGGTCATGAATCTGGGCCTCTGTATATCCAACAGTTGTGGGCTTTGAAAATGGCACACCTAAAGCTAGTCATGCACTCCCATGCATAAATGGGAAATAGGGTGGAAAAAAGCTCAGGCATCCCAAGGAGTAGAGAGTAGTGGATTAGCATATTTCTTCATTGAAGGTGGTTTATTATACATGGGAATTGATTCGTTCCCAATTGGTGTACCTTGATTTTGGTCCTCAGACGGGAGTAATCAACAAAATTTATAACCTATTACACCATGTACTAGGATAGCCTCAACTAGCATAGCATAGTGGCTCTAGGATCGTTCATTGGGATGAGTTTTCACTTGACAATTGATATTAATTCAAAGATGAATTGGTGCTTTTTCATTTCAAGGTTAGTTTTAAAAGAAAACATAAAGATGTTTGAAAAGGTTGGTTTTAAGCTAACAAAAAATAGTAACTAATTTTAATTACAAAGAAAAGTGTTTCTTGGAGTTTCAGATCACTAGGCTCAGGTTCCTAATACAAAAAGGGAGTTCCGGTCACTTGAATCTTTTCCTCGCATTGGGGATTGAACATATAGTTATTTCCCAAACCGGTGTGGTACAGATGCTTCCCCTTAATGGGTTCAAACACTAATTCTCTCTCACTGATGCATCTTGCAATGACTCATGCCTCTCACCTAGCATTTGCCATTCAAGGTGATCCTTAACCTTGGATTACCCTTCAAAAGCTTGCAAGAGATAACTAATGGATGTCTCCTTAGAGTCCAAAAGCTTACCAAGTGTTGGCTATTCTAGAAAATCCTACCTTTAAACCACCTTCCAAAGGCTCGCAAGAGATAAACTAGTGTATCTCAATGGATAGAGACCACTTGCCTTACCAAGTGTTGGCCCAGGTGATTTCAAGGCGTTTTAAGTTAACTAAAAAGATAAAAACCATTAACGGGTCACACTTTCTCTTCATTAAAAGCTGAAACAGCAAAACTTCCAATTTTTGCATGTGGAAACTTACCCGGCTTTCTTCACTCCAAGAGACAAAGAGCCTAGCCACTCATTCTCTGAGGAAACATCCTCAGAGTTTGATTTGCTAGAAATAAAGATAACGAGAAAACAAAAATATGAAGGAAAAACAGAGCAAGTGCTCTGTAAAATATATTTCTTACTATGATCCTCCTCTCGTCGGATTACATATCTGATATATATGATATATTACATTGGTTTAAAGATATATATAGAGAAGATATTTTCTAAGAAATATCCCAATAATATCTTTGATTGATTACAAGGAGAAAATAGAAATTTACACAAAATATCTCGAGAAAAAATCTAACTTAGTCGGTTGCAAATATCTGAGATTGCACAAGTGGATTTCGCAAGGTGATTCACACATTGAATTATCCACTTTGCAAGTTTTAACTTTGGTTTTGCAACTTGGAGGTGATTTCACAACTTGGAGATGATTCTGCAACTTGGAGATGATTTTCAACTTCATTCGCAGCTTGGAGGTGATTTCGCAACATGGTTCACAGCTGCGAAGATGGAGGCATGGGCTGCGAAATGGCACTCGTGTGCCAAAGGTGGGTTTCGCAGCTCATTTCGCACAACTTGATGCAGTTGTATTCAAACAGCCATAACTTCTTCGTTTCAACTCCAATTTGCATACCGTTTGAAGCGTTAGACTCCTGACTTCCCAAGCTTCGAAACAACATATATTTTGCATGAAATGGACTCCAGAAAGTACTCAAAATATTTCCAACAGTTTCTGTCCTCTTGAATTTCTTCATGTTAGATTTCTCTCTTTTTCCTCCTTGCATTCTTGATTGGCTTTGGCAAAGAACTACAAAGCTCCAAAGCTTGGATTCTTCTTGTAAATGAGCTTCCATTTGCTTTTCCATGGATTATATATGGCTCTCCCTAATCTTAGATTGCTTTGGTGATAAAAAAGATATAAAAAACACCAAAACTTAACACAATTTGATTAGAACTGATTGCAAGGGTCCTTAACATGCCAATTGAGTTAAAAGGTAATAACTACTACTCAAAAGTGTTTAAAAGAGTTAATTACAAGCTATAAAATAGCACTTTTTGAGTAGTAATCAGGAATTGAAGTGTAGGGAACATAGGTGATGCGATAGCATTAATGAAATGAGGGTGGTAATGTCGGCGTTCATGGGTAGATGGAGTTCATATTGTTGGAATATAATGGGATAACATGGGGCATGGCTTCTAATATTTTCATGCGCATGGGTTGATGCCAATGGTAGTTCTATAAGCAAATATGCCCGAGAGGGTCGTCGAGGTGCTGAAAATTATAATAGTGTGGTGAGGTTGAGCCATTGACCATCCCATAGTCTCTACACATCTACTTGCTTCCCTGTTAGAAACTATTTATTGTTCTCCTCATCTTTAGCAACTTTTCTTCACCACTATATTGCTCATCCGAAACCCTCTTTGTGTTTTATTTTGAGTTTGGGAACATAAACCCACCCATCAACTATATTAAAAGATGTCTTGTTTAATTTCCAATCCATAATCCATTCCCAACTTGATAGTAACTCAACTCCAAAAACTACTTAATGAGATTTTTCAACAATTAACCACATTCTTATCATCAACTTGATGCTTGTGTACAATACAACCCCAAGCTGCAATAAAAAGAAGAGTATTAGGAAGACTCTTTTTATTGCACAACAACTCATTTCATAAAGATTCAATCCTAGTGGCTCCATTCAACCAGTCCATCCAAACTTGTTGGAAACCTCAACAAGAACCCAAAGTTGGATAAACCCAAACCATTTATTCATCATTCTATGCTAACTCACCCATTTATTTGATGCAGAATCATAGATTTCACCAGAACCTAGAAGTTCATCACAAAAGCCATGCAGTAAGATAGGAAAAATCCACCAGAACCATTGAACCGAGGAGAGTATTGAATAATCTCCTTATTTCAGAGAGTGCAGTCCTAGATATATAGACCAAAACCCCAAATCCATCTAGAAGTCACCCCCAACATCATCAATTGATGTTGTACATACTTATGCACACCAAAAAAATATACCAAGAATAGAGGAAAACAGAAAAAAAAAAAAAAAACAAAAAACAAAAACTAGAAGGCCACTATGAAAACAAAATAATAACAAAACAAATAAAAAGATAATCAAATGAGGCTCTGTTTCATGGGTCATCAATAAGCCTGCTGACTGTGTGGGAAATACCACGTCAAACATAGATATTGACATGATTCTCTAATATTTCACATTAGAGGCAAAAAGATTAATAATGACAAATAAGGATTCAAGATTAGATTTCAACAAACAATGAGTGGTCTTTACTATCCACTCCCAAGCAAGCCAATAATATTCATATATCAAGAAGAAATGTAATATAGAGAAGCAATAAGAACCCAAATGAACAAATAAATCCTTTACATTCATACTTGGGAAAGCTTCTCTTCAGCAAAGTTTTACTCGGCTTTAAGTGTCTTTTGTCCTTTTCCAAAAACCAAGAAAACCAATGAGCTAGCTAAACCATCCTCTTCTGCTATCTAAAACCAATAATATACCTTCGTATCTCCATTTCTAGCTATCTCTCTAAGTTTCCTTTTCTCAAACTTTTCTCCTCATCTTTCTCACTCTCGTTCATCATACTTAACCCAAAATCCTCATTTTCTTTCCTAGAAAAATCTCCTTCTGAATACTCACTAATGCCTTTCCCCCCTATTTCTTTGCACCTCACTCATTCTCTCTAAATAAATGGCCCGCCAAAAACCTTTCCACGTGTCCTTCTCTCCATGGCCTATATTATCTTCCCCTAACGGATTCTTTGTAGAATATTCCCTCTACTTTTGGTCCTCCACTCCTCTCTGTAGAGAGGGTCCCTTCCCCTTATTCCTTTGCACCTTACCATTTTTCTCTAAAAAAACGGCTTTACCAAAAACCTTTCCACGCGCTCCCCTATCCATGGCCTACATTCTCTCTCCCTAACTGATTTTTTGTAGATTATCTTCTCTGTTTTTTGGTTGCTCACTCCCCTCTATAGAGAAGTCTCCACTATCCTACAAAAGACAAGATTCTAGGTGGCAAACAAGTGGTGAGAGAAAAGAGAATATAATAAAATATGATAAATAATAGCAATAAAAAAAACAAGTATCTACCCATCCAAAAAAAAGGGGTCTACAATTCTCATGAAAAATAAACCATGAGCCACTAAGGCAATTTGAGAATCTCATTAACTAGCCAAATGAGCATGAAACTTTTTGAAAAAAAATAGGGCTAATATACCTCCCCCTCAACCTAAATTACACATTGTCCCTAATGTGAAGAACACGATAGAAGAAGGAAGGATAGTAGATGATTACCTCAAAAGGTGTCCACTTTGACACATAAGAACAAAAGTATAACTAGAATGATACCAGTGTAGTAAAGAAAGAAGATAAATCATAAATGTGTAGTAGAATTAGTGTCCATATAAGAAAACTCTAGAACTAGTGTAGTAACATTTGTGTGAGGGTCAACAGTAGTCCTCCCGTTGCCAAGCTCATTAGAAGCAAAAATGTCAAGAATAGGTGTGACAACATTCATCACTACATCACCTGAAGGCTAGATCATTGGAGTGACTAAAGTAAGTCCCCCTTTAACCTGGTGCTCGTGCATCTCGGTACCACCAATATACAAAAGAATAAATAATAAAATAAATAAAAATATATAAACGAAATAAAAATAAAACTAAAAAAGGGGGGAGGGGGGTAAGTAAAAATGAAAGTGTTATAGAATGAGGAATGAATAGATAGATAAATAAATATCCTAAGATGTTAAGAATGCCTAACCAATGAAAGATATTCTAAGTTGTCTAAAGTGCCTAACCAATGAAAGTATGTACTTGATTATTATTTTCCATGGTTCATCTCAGGCTAGTGGATTTTCAAAGTTCAAAGTATGATTTTATATTCCATCCACCAATGTCACGTTTCACAAATCCTAACTCAAATTTTCTAACGAATGGATGGTTTTTGAATATCTTGGGCTTTTAGGAAAATCTAAAAATTACAAAATATAGAATTATTAATCACAATGAACCATAGAAAGCATACAACAAATCCAAACAAACATGTATGAAGTGAATAATTGCAATTGTACAGATATTTGCATGCATTTCAACTTAAGAACCCAAATTTGAGAAAAATATCCAAAAAAATTCAAACTAAAGGTTAGGTCTTACCTTTGGATGTAATTATTCATCGTTGGAGGCTCCAAATTAATGGAAAATGAACTTAGAGGATCTTGGAAGATCAAAGGCCTTATAAAGAAGGAAGTTTGGAGAGAAATGGAGGAGAAGGGTTAGGGGTGGGGTGGATTGGTTTTAAGGGTTGTAGAGGATGAATTTGAAATTCACCAGGTGAGTTTGAAATGGACTTGGTGAATTTGAAATGAGTAGGGTAATTTCAAATTCATTAAATTGAGTTCAAAATGGCAACTTATGAGTTCAAAATTCAAAGAATTTTCGAATTTAGTCACAGTGAAAGTTTGCTTTATGTGTTTCTTTATTAAATTGAGTTCAAAATTGCCACTCATGAGTTCGAAATTCAAGGGATTTTTGAATTTGGTCACTGTGAAAGATCTCATTATTTGTTTCTACCCCAAGTTTGATAATTTTTAATTCAAAAAGCCCAAAGACCCAACTTATTCTCTATTGCCTTTTATTTAACCAAGAAATATCACATATTTAAAAATTACATTGTGATGCATCAATGTTGCAATGTTTAAAAATTGAATGATTAGACTTCTTGAAAAATAAGATAATGCACATCATAGAGGTCGGCATGTGAGAGTTCTCATCAGACTGAAAGTCTAATTCTTGGTACCTTAGGAGTATCAACTCATTGTAAAGACACATAAGCATATATTCTCTTATTCCCCTAAAGTACTTGAGTATATGCTTAACATCCACCTAAAGCTCTAATCTTGGATTAGACTAATATCTACTCATCATCCTTATAACAAAACAAATATTTGGTCTAACACATAACATCACATAAATAAGGTAACAGTTGCAAATGCATAAGGTGTTGCATTCACGTGATATTTCTCCTTAGATGTCTTTATCTCACTAATCTTGAGAAAGGGGAACTCCATGCTTAAAGGGTAGCAAACCTTTCTTAGAATCCTACATCATGCATTTGACCAAAAGCTTGTAAGTTGCTTGACATAACACAATTTTCCTATTCTTATAGTCCCTAAGGACCTTGATCCCAAGAATATATTGTGCCTTCTAGATTTTCATCAAGAACTAAATAGACAACCAGATCTTGACTATTGACAATAACCCTACATTATTCCCAATGAGTAGATTGTCATCCACCTATAAGATCTTAGAGTACCACAATGCTTCCTTGCACTTTCTTATACACACACGACTCATCGTTATTTTGATCAAAATAAAGGGTTTTGATTTCATGTTCAAAACACTTATTCTATGAGCAAGATGCTTACTTTAATCCATAAATGGATTTATGCAACTTGCATGAAAAATATGTAGACCTCCCATTTTGTCTTAGTAGCACATGTTATTCTTAGTGTTTTCTTTCACTTCTTGTGGCTCTATAGTATTCCCTTGGTGGTCCATTGTCACTCATTTTGTACTATTTTTGAGCCACCTTTGGAGATTCATCGTTAAGGGATTTTTTATGGATCCCAATTGTGACCTTAGTCACCCCTTAGCTTATATTACTTAGTTATATTCTTAGGATTAGATCACGTAAACGCATTTTTAGGATTAGATCACTTAGAAGCATTCTTAGATTTAGGTCACTTAGATGCATTTTTTTTAGCTTTGGGTCATTTAGATGCATTTATGTTAATAGTCCTCTATATTTAGGTTGCACAATTTTTTTACCAAGAGCTCATGATCGAAATTTGGATCAATCTACCAAGATCGATGTCACTTCTTCCATTTTTCTCACCTACAATTAGCCATTTTCAATTATTCTAGTCTTTTCAAGCCTATGCTATTTTGTTTCACCGAGAGCACATGAGCAAATTACATATCGGTCCACCAAGATTGATGTTTCTAGACTCTTAGTGGAAAATTTCCATTTTGTCTCCAACTATGTATATTCATTCATGTAAGTGTCTGAGTGGTAATTCCATCATTTTGTATATATATTTACAAAAAAAAAAACAAAAAACAAAAACAAAAAACAAGAAAACAAAAACAAAAACAAAAATAAAACAGAAAATTTGAAAAAGTCAAAATCCCAAAAAATCAAAATTTTCCCTTTATAGCCCTATTTTCTCCTTATTCCAGAGAAGAGAGAGTCTCCTCTTCTTTATCATCAGCCTATGCTTCCGCCCTTGTTGTTAGCATATTTTCTGGTGGGTTTTTCTTTAATCAAGTTCCTTTTGGTGTTCTTTTATGGCAAAAATTTCTTTTTTGGTTTCAGCTGAAATTGTTCTATGAGGGTTTTAGTTCTAGTGTTCATCCGATAATCTTTTTCAACAATCTTTTCAACGAGAGTTCCTATATGGGTGTTGGAAATCTTAGTCTCACTGTGTTATTCTATGTTTGGGTCTTCTCCGTGTATTTGGTGTGACTTTTTCGGTAAATTTCTTGGTTCAACTGTCTTCTTCGACAAAGGTTCTCAACTCTAATAGCAATTGCTACTTTGTCTATAGGTTTTTCATCTTTTGTTAAATTTTTTGTTGTTTATGTGTGAGATTTTCTCACAGTAGAGATGCTTTTGGTGGGATTTTTCATCTTTGATTTTTTTTTGGTTTTGGTTTTTTTGGTTTATATATCTTTTACTTAGAATTATGTCTCTAAAACATTGTGGGAGTAAGGTCTCTATTAGAGGGTCAAGCTCTAGATCCAGAAATGGTGGTTGGGATGAGATTATGCTTGTTAATCCTCCCATTCAACTTCCCTATATCCTTAGGGCTCCTACGAAAGCAACCATTAATGGCATTCCATTTAGTGCTATCCCAGCTAAGATTTGTAGAGACTTATACACCAAGGTTTATCAACACGTCTCTTGTTCTTAAAAGGCAACTTCATTTGGACTCATTTAAAGACATACCAATTCCAAAATTATTTGCAGAACTTGATTGGATTCCTCTAACAGGATTCATTAGGACTGCCTGAGCTCCTATTGTCTTTCTGTTCTATTTGAATATAATTGAACATGACCTAGATGAGTCCTATCTCGAATCAAGTCTTTTCGAAATAGTTGTTAAGGTCACTCCAGAGGTGGTAGCCGAAGTGTTAGGCATTCTATTGGTTGATGTACCTTCTATGAGTGAATTGAAAGTCACTTTGGGTTGTTGGATACAGTTTTAGTTGATTTATAGGGAGATGTTTGAGGTTAGTTAGGCTCAATAGTTCACATTGGTAGCATATCTCAACTTGCATGAGCGTTAACAACATTTCTGACATATCAGTTTATCCATTCTCTCACCAAGCGAATATTTGTAGGAGGGGTTGCGTCCTCTTATCCTGAATCTTTCATCGAGAACCCATCAACCTAGCCACTTGCATCATAAATGAAATGATACTTAGAAAAGATCCTCTTGTGTATATGAAATAGGTTATTCCTTATGGCATTTTGATCACAAAAATTTGCCAAAGGGCTGGGGTAGAATTTCTTGCAAATTCATCATTTCTCAAACTGATACGTTCCATCATTTCTCAAATTCATCATTGCTTGGAATTGAAGCAAGTGATAGATTAATGGTGCCATCTATCTTAGGAAAATGGTGTGTCGTCCTAGAGATAAGGACATAATTGGTGACGGTGATTCAACTTCAGCTGTAGGATTGGTTGTCCTAGCTCAATTAAGTGCTAGGTTTAGTGCATTGGATGCGAAAATTACTACATAGTCTATCTTGTTTTTTGAGCAGTTTTCCCAACTTTAGTCTCATATGGAAAAAAGTTTTTCTCTTATTGATGGATAAATGCTCTGCAACAAGGATTAGCTACAAGTTCTTGAAGATTTTGTCTATCAGTATCTTCCCTAATCCTTTGTTCTTTATGACTTGCTAAACTATTCATGTTTTGTTTTGGATTTTAGACATCTTTATGACTCGTTTACAGGTGATCTTTTCTACCTTTTGTCTCTTTCTGGGACAAAAAAGAGGAGATGGTTTTAGACATCTTGGATTTTTTATTTTTTATTTTTTTGGAGATATTGGATATTGATTTTTTGTTGGACATATTGGATGTTGGACACTAAACATTTGATATGATGATCATGATAAGTCTTTTTTGTATATCTTTAGATAGTTGACATGATATTGAATGCATACTTGTTGTCCTTAGACATATTTGATCATTCTGAATGGATATATTTGTTAAGATTGAGCCCTTAAAAGCATGACATGATGTAATAGATTTGTAATTCATTATTTATTTATTGATACTCTAGTTTTAATTTTATTTATCCTTATTCCACGCACTACACTTTATGAGCATTCTTGTCCACATCTTTTGCATTGTACGTGACTTGGGTGCATTAGGAGTTGCATGGAAGATCTAAGTCATGGGTTCCTTGAAAATAGATGACTTGTTCATAGTTGATTCATGGGTCTAGGCAACACACTAGAGGCTATAGTGCACCATCACCTAATTGGAGAGATGACTAGTCTTGGCTATCAGGATGGGTTTCTCATGGTGAATGCACTAGTGTATATCGTACACATTAGACAAGACCTACAGTAAGTCATGACTTAAGACTATCAAGTAGTCATAACCTCACCAAGCTGTTCATTGTGTTATTTTCTCAACCTTGAGAGAATATTGAGCTTGTGCTAAAGTTTGTAATGGATTTGACTTACAGATGAGATTGTTAGCTGGTCACATATTTCCTGTGATTAGGTCACTGTTGATGGAAGTTGGTAGAAATAGGTATTCTTAATAGATGTACCGTGATATTTCATGGGATTGAGACAGTCAGTTCTCTTGGGTGATTCTAAGGAGGTGTATTAATGGAAACTATGACCATAGTAATTCTTTAAGTTTCATTGAAGGAAACATAGACTCTTGAGAGCTAAGACATGTCAGTTAAATACATAATTGGAGGATTTGTAACTCAAGGATAGTAGAGATAGTCTTAAAAGGATGCTAGCTTTCAACTTGTTAGACTATAGACACCAATTCATAGGGAGATTGAACGCAATGGATAGTAGGTTAGTGTCTAATTGTTATTTACATGGGATATTGAAGATCAGTTGATTCTTTGTAGTGGATGTTGAATCAACTTCAGAATTAGATTAAGAGGGAGTCAGTACCCCTATGGCCCCAATAGTCCACGCTCTAAGCTCATATACCTTGTTGGTACAAATTATGAGGGTCAGATTGACTCTAGGTTCACTTTTATGCATAAAGCATTTTGGTAATTATGTAAGATTGCACATGGGTAAGTGAACAAGGTCTATAGATTAGGCTAATTAATTGATCAGTAAGCTTAATTGAGTTTATTAATCAATTAAAACCCATTTTGGGCTAGATTCAATGACCCAAGCCTATGTGGCTCAAGTCACTTAGGCTCAATTAGGAACCCTAAATACCCCATTGGGGTTAAGTTTCCATCGTTTTTGTCTTCCACCATCTAGAGAAAGAAAGCCATAGTCTCTACCCTATTTCCCTCCCACTGGAAGTGTGCCAAGAATAAGGTTGAGTCATCGGGTGGAAGATTGTGGGTTTATGAGACTTCTAGCAACTTCAAGATTGTCTTCAACACTTGGAATTTAAGGTTTGGGAACATCTAAACCTAAATGTTAGTACTTTAACCCTAAAAGATAATTTTTTAAAAAATTTTGTATTGTTTCTGTTGCTTAGATCTAAGATGCCAACAATAGTTCTATGTTTAATATGGATATTCTTATGAGAATTCATTTGAAATTTTTGGAGATATTTGAAAATATTGTGTACATTTAATTGTTTCTTACAAGTGCTACTAATGGTTTTCTTGAGATTTATTTGTAGGTTTTGTAGTACCTAAGGTGTAGTTTTGAGTGAGTAAGTGAGTGGCTTTGTATGAGAGTTGGGTGGGCTTACTTTGCTTGTGCTCATTCGTGTTGTATAGGGTTTTGTCTTAGAATTGCCAAATGGGGAGATTGTAAGTGTTGCAACTAGGTTGAGAATTTCAGACAAAATACCTAAGTGTCTACTAGCTATGGTTCTCTAAATCCGTTGTCGGACTGCTTGCCAAATGAAGATCAAGACATTGGATTTGTTAAGAACTAAGGTAAGTAGTTGAGTTTTGTTGAATGAATTTGAATCAGCCCTATTTTCAAAATGATGATTGTCTTGAATCACTTTAAAAGAGTTAGGGAAGCATGGGAAAAATAGTTTTGCTAAAAGTTTGATGTTGCCTTGTTTCTGGATCAATCCAAATGTAGGGGCAGATCGATCAAGTACCTTTTTTTTTATCTTTTTTTGACCATTGGTTAAGGTCTCATCCCTTTAAAAGAAAATTTCTTATTTATGCAAAACAAAGAGCAACTATCATGCCTTGAGTCTTGGTTCTCTTTCCTTTTTGAGGTTGTTTGCTTTCTAATAAAATTTCGTACAAGTCTTCAAGCCAATCTTTTAATGATTTTTTTGAAAAAAAAATGGGTTGAGTTCATTGAACATTCATCTCTCAATCATTTGAATTTGGGTGAAACCCATCTTCTCTTGTTGGAGTTTCAAGGAGAAGGTCGAGATCAAGCTTGGGAAGACTCCAAACATGTTCTTAAAGATGAAGGCGTGATGGTGAGGTGAGAAGGTGCTTGTCAAGTAGTCCGTGAGGGATTGGAGATCTTGAGTTAGGTAAATCCATGTACATCTGGATTGCTCTTCATAGTGGAAATTTTTATTGGTTGTAGGCCCATGGTTTTTTTACCTCGGACGTTTTCCAAGTAAATTTTAATGTTGTCTCATTGTCTCTCATGCTCCTCTTAATTTCATTTTCAGTTTCTAGCTATCTTTGATAATTTGAGCATATAATACTTGGTTGAATGTTGAGATGAAATAGATATGAGTTGTCTTTGGGTAATTTGAATGCTTTTTTGAATATTGTTCATTGGTATATTTGAGATATTATACTATTGGTTTTAATCATAAATTGATTTAAGGAATTGTCTTGGAGAGTGTTGGAACATGTGCATGTGACTAACATTTTAATCTTGTTGGGGAGTGTTGTTGCATTCATAGTTGCATGTGATCTTTACTTTGCATTTGAAAGTATTTGTAAAGAAAAGGAAAAATTGTAAAAAAATCTTTTAGTTTAGATAACTTGTGTTGGGAGATCTTTTAAATTGGTGAATAACACCTATTCACCTCCCTCCATGTACGTGTGTTCTATATTTGAGATATTACTTCAAAATGTACTTTTTTTTTTCAATTTTTCTCACCTTTATTTAAGAAAAATGCAAAAGAAAAATCTTTTAACATTTTTACTCATCTTTTCTTTAATATTTTTCTTCATCATGTTCCACAATGTCCAAACATAAGAAAATGATTTAAATATTAAAAATTATTAGTAAAAATGATTTCCTTACTATATTTTCCTTGTATTCAAATATTAAAAAATATTTTTCTTAGGTCTAATTTAGATAATTTCTATTTTTTTCATTTTTAAAAATAGAGAATAGTAATACATTTTAATAAAATAAAAACTCCTACCTACATAAAAAGGATTTGTTTACTTTATGTGCTTAAAATTTAATTTAAAATTTGAGGCATTGAAATTTTCAAATCTCCAAATTTAAAATAGTTTTAAAACTATTACTTTTTAATAAAAGTTCTAAGAGTTTTTATATTTTATACAAAAATAACTAAAAGCCTATTTGGCAACGTGATTTAGATAGTTTTTGTTTTTATAGCCAAAAAAAAAAATGTTTTTTAAATATTTATGGGTCTATTCTAAGTTGCTCTTTAAAACAATTTTTAAAAAGAGTGAAATGGAGAAAATAGTTTTTTTCTTAATTATACCTATTTATAAATCTCCTGTAACTTAATTCACCTTATTTACCATTTTTTCTATGCACACAACTATATTTTCTAAATTTCTCATTAAATAAATAGATTCTAAATCAAGTGAAGCTAGTGTTTAAATTCTTTAAATAATATTTTAGTTTTAAAAATAACTTGAAATAATTGCAAGTAATCTATAAATCAAATATTAAATATGTACATGTAAAGTATGGAGTCAATTAAGACTCATAGATAAATGTTTTACTGTTAAACAAAAAATGCAATCCTAACTCAGGTGTTGTTTGTTTGTTTAATTAATTCTAAATAGAACTTAAACTAAATATGCTTAATAGTATTATGTATTAAGTTTTTTTAATATTATATTTCTATTAAGTACTAGAAGTTATAAAAAAACCAATTGGTTATTTTTAGTATTAAAAAAAGTCAAATATTTTTATATTTTCTATTCAATAAAAAAATTTAAGAAATAGGTAATAAGTTAACAAAAAGTGAAAAACAAGTGAACTGAAATTTGAAAGCAAGTTGTTTTAGTAAAAAGTAAAAAAATAAAATAAATAAAAGTGTGCAATGGGTCATTTTACTTAACTTAACCAAGCTTGACTTAGTTCAAGCAATGCCCAAAGACTAGGCTTTCTTTTAGAACCTCCGACTAGCCGTTATATCCTTCCTAGCTTCTAATTTTAGACTTCGATGTTATGAACTAGGTGGTGTTTGTTTTTTTTTTTTTTACTAAAGTAATTTAGTTTTAGATTTAGTTATTATTTTTCTACTTTTCATGACTTATTATACTTTTTACTAATAGAAAACCAAATATGTGCTTTTCTAAAAGAAAATAGCATATTGGTTTTTTACTTTTTATACTAATAGAATAAAATATTATAAAAAACAACTTAATATTAACTATAGTATTAGGTTTATTAGATTAAGTAAAAACAAACACCACCTAATCTTTGCCTTATATATATAGATATTCACATGTATAAGACCCAAGAAATTATATTACATCCTAATTAATAAGAAATTAACAAAATTGCTATCTAAACCTAATACATCAATAATTGTACTTATCTATCAAACAACTAATTTTAAATTAATTATTATCTTTTAGTGTGGATTACTTATGATAAATCATTTTTCATTCTCATTGTATAGATCATATATATTTTTTTTTAATTAAAGTATATGTAAATTAATATGTAATTTAATTATTTCTAGATAAGTAAAGAATATTGAAAAAAAAATTATGGAAAAGAGCATGAAATGTTAACTTCATGACTAATATACTTTAATTTGATATTTATATTATTTTACCGTTAACTAATAATGTTAAATTTTATTGCATCGAATTAAGTATTGCATGTAGTGGATAGCTTAGTATGGTATATTTGGGTATATTTAATTTAGCTAATGCTTCTCACTCAATGTCTTTTTCTTTTTCTTTTTTATCTACTTTTTGACAAGACAATTAACATTAAATTAACATCTTTCATATATGGAAATAATTGTCTAATTTAATGGTTATCATAGAATTTGAGTTAGTTTAAGAGTACGTTACAGTGATTTTAGAAAATATTTTTGATTTTTTTAACATTTAAATGATAAATTTTTTAAGAGTTAAAAACTTTTTTTAAAATTAATATCAAACGGAATCTAAATGAATTAGTTGTAATCGTGTTGAAATCATCATGTCAATTATAGAGTTGTATGTTTATTAAACCCAATAACGTATCCTGTTGTGTCATCTTTGTAAAAACTGCATCGTCCAGGAATCTTTGGCATGAGTAAATATTGTTTAAATACTGGAATTGGATTGACTTTCAGTCGCCGACTACGAATGTAGGTACAAGCTTCCTCTGTCGGAGTCGCATTCCTTGGTCTTTAAGTCTTTGACGACACGAATGTAAGTAGAAGCTTCCTCTGCATCTGAAAACCGGTGCCTTTAGTCACAGCTGCGAAGATATAACTGACCATCTCCAGATCTGTTTGCGTGCCCAGCAAACCCAGGAAAAGGAAAGAGATTTTTTATTTTGAATCTTTATGGTTGAGGGTGTCTTGTTTTTTGGAGAGCTAAAACCCCATTTCTGCTGAGTCGAATTCTCGATATGGAAATTATTGGACAAGCCGTTCTGGGAGAAGTCACTGGAGAATTGATAAAACCCATTTTCGATGGAGTAAAGAAGGCAGCTTCGTTCGATGAGATCTTAAAACAAGTCAGATCCATTCTAAAACTCATAGGGCCGACCGTCCATCAGATCAAACAATTGAGCGGAGAGAGAGATCGTCCAAAGGGGGAGAGCGAGAAGCAGCTAATACAGCTGTATGAAGAAGGCGAGAAGCTTATTCAAAAATACTATAGGGCCCATTGGCTGATCAATAAATGGAAATACGAAGGTAAGGTTAATGCCTTTTACAAGTCGCTTCTTCTCTTCTTCCAGTTTGGTATGCCGCTGGAACAATTGAAGACCAACATGGAGAGTTTGGCCCTTCGTCAATCTCAATTGAAATCTAGAGCTGGTGAGGTGTCTGGTCAAATTGGATTTTTGGGTTCGGGAGGTTGCTATGCCCGTAAACCCCCTGATTTTACGGTGGGACTGGATGTGCCCCTGAGAGAAGTGAAAGAGCTGCTGTTTAAAGAATCTGTGGTTGTGGTGTCGGCTCCTGGAGGATGTGGGAAGACCACGCTTGTTCAAAAACTCTGCCAAGACCCGGATGTTAAAGGTATCCAATCGTGTCTTTTTTCTCTGTCCCTAATTTGGGGGAGGGTCCTCCTCCAGTAGGAAATGGTACTTTTTTCCTTACCCGTTGAACCTTGCTTTTTGGATTTTTGATATTTACCACAGCTTGAAAAAAAGAATTGGTAAAATAATATAGGGTATAGATATGAAATAATCAAGCAAAATTCATTTTTAGGCCAAGGATCGTCTCATGAAAAATTACATAGAACTGATTAATTTGCTCAATTTTGATTGGTTACCTTCTTACATGTTGATTGAACAGGAAAATTTAAGGACAACATCTTCTTTGTCACGGTATCTAAGGTGCCCAACATCAAACTCATGGTACGGAAACTATTTGAACATAATCATAGCCGGGTGCCAGAGTTTCAAACTGATCAAGATGCGATCATCCAGTTGGAACAACTGCTGAAAAAACAAGCAGAAAAAGCTCCTGTACTGTTGGTCCTCGATGATGTTTGGGGTGGCCCTGATATTAGGGTTGAACCTGAATTCCCTCTTCAGAAGTTTGAGTTTAAAATACCGGAATGCAGGATTCTGGTTACATCAAGATACAAATTTCCAGGCTTTGGCTCTGCCTACAAACTGGACTTGTTGCATGGTGAAGAAGCCATGAAACTTTTTCGGCACTCAGCATTCCCCACAGATGGGGATTTCACGCTGGATGAAGATTTTGATGAAGATCTTGTGAAGGAGGTGATTTCTCAATCATTTGAGTGAAGGTTATAAAACTACTTCTTTTACTTTCAAGGTATAACTGATTTATTTGGTGGAGTTGGATTTGCAGATTGTGAAAAGATGCGGTGGATTCCCTCTGGTCCTCCAAGTTGTAGCCCGATCACTCTGTGGGCTACCTGTAGAGATCTGGAAAAGCAGACTGCTGGAATGGTCGGAAGGTCAATCCATTTTGGAATCTGGGGAAGGTCTTCTTGATTGCCTCCAAAGTAGCTTAGCTTCCTTGAATGATAAGCTGAAGGAGTGCTTTATGGACCTGGGCTCGTTTCCTGAGGATAAAAAAATACCTGTCACGGCTCTTATAGATATGTGGGCAGAATTGTACAAACTCGATAAAAATGGCGTGCATGCTATTTCCAGACTTATTAAACTCTCCTTACAGAATCTGCTTAATCTGGTAGTCACAAGGTATGGGGGTGACTACCCTTTTCTCATTTGTCTTCTTATATATTGGTTTGTTCACTATTCATATCCTACACTGATTCTATAATATTTAGTCTTCGTGATTAATCAAAATTTTATTACAGTTAATGACACCCTTATAGCTTCTTTGAATGTTTGATAGTTGAACTTGAACTTGATAGCTTATTTTACAAATTCTGTCACAACCTTTCCCTGAGCAATCGATTTCTGCCCGCTCCCCAGGAAAGGCGCAGCAGAGGTTGAAGGCTGCTATGACGACGCCTTTGTCTTGCAACATGATCTTCTGAGAGAACTGGCCATTCGTCAGAGCAGCCAGGAGCCCATGGAAGAGAGGAAAAGACTAATCTTGGACTTGAGTGGAAACAGGCTCCCTGATTGGTGGACAGAAGAAAAACAACCCTGCATCAAGGCTCGCCTTCTGTCTATCTCCACAGGTTTGCTCTCTCGTAGAACGCACCTACCAATTTGCTATATATTCTTTGTTCTCCCCATCCCCTCACATGTTATAGGGTACTTGTGTAGACGAAATGTTCTCCTCAAGCTGGTGCGACATGCAAGTGCCTGAAGTGGAGGTCCTGATACTCAACTTTCAGACAAGGGAAAACCACTACACACTACCAGAGTTCATGAAGCGAATGGATAAGTTGAGGGTCTTGGTATTAACAAATTATGGTTTCTCCATTCCTGAGCTGACTAATTTTTCAGTCCTCGGTTCTTTATCCAGTCTAAAGAGAATCAGGTTAGAGCGGGTTTCAATCCCAACCCTCTGCAACACCATGGTAGAGTTAAAGAATTTGGAGAAAATAACCTTGGTTATGTGTAAGATCAATCAGGCTTTTAACAGTAGTGCCATCCAGATGCCTGTTATGTTGCCTAATCTTAAGGAAATAAATATTGATTCCTGCAATGACTTGGTGGGGTTACCTGAGTGGCTCTGTGATTTAGTACAGCTAAGGAAGCTCAGCATCTCCAACTGCCATAAGCCATCTACACTGCCAGAAGGGATGGGGAGGCTGGGAAATCTGGAGGTGCTGAGGCTTCATGCCTGCACAAAACTAGTGGGATTGCCAGACTCAATTGCAAGCCTCCACAACTTGACTTTTCTTGATATAAGTGGTTGTTTTCGAATGAGGGAACTGCCAAAACAAATGGGTGAGTTGTGCAGATTGAGAAAGCTCTACATGAGAAGGTGCTCAAGACTGAGAGACTTGCCACCATCAATCATGCGTATCAAGCAGTTGAAAGTAATCTGTGACACAGAAAAGGCCCATCTGTGGGAAGATCACAATTTCACCAATTTGATGATTGACGAGACAACTGACTTAGATTGGCTTGTTTGAAATTCTGGTTCCTGAGCAAACTTCTCTTCACAGGAATGCTGAAATGCCTCTGATTTTGCCAATTTGTTTTCCGGTTAAAAAAGCCATGTGCCCTTCAAGACAGTGAAGCAGTTTTTTATTTATTTTCTTTTTCTGGTACAAAGTGGTATGGACAAATAAGGGAAGCAATGTTGTACATCAGGTCTCTTTGAGTGCACATTTGTGTAACTACTTTGTAGAAACCAAAAGAGATTCTGTTCGATCTTTTTGAGCATTTAATGGTTCAAGTCCATTGGGAATATTTTCAAAAATAGTTTTTGATAACAACTCTTAAAAATAGTTAACTGGTTGTCATTAGCAAAATTGAATTTGACAAGTCCGATATGAAAAATAGTTTTTTTTTTTTTTTTAAATTTATTTTCCGTGAAAGTGATGTATATAATATAAATATTAAAAAATGTTTTATACATTTGTAATTATTTGCTTAGAATATATATATTTTTAAATATTAAAAATACATCAAATTTGTTTAACATTTGGGGTTATTTTACCTTGGAGCTTAACAAATAATGCCCAGTAATATTAGTAGAAGAATAAAATAATAATTTTTAATAGCAATTTAATACTTAAAAGTAAAAATTAAATAATAAAACCGAAATATCAAAAATAAAATTTGTGAAGTGGAGTGGGTGGAAAAGGGTCAACCAGTAAGATATCGTGTTTTGATGAGAATTAAAATCCCACTGCAACCAAGTTAGAGGCTATCATTTTAACAAGATACCATAATATCCTTCAAATTTGACCCAAATCTTAGTGACTTTGGGTTAGAAATAATCATGTCATAATTATGTCGATTCATATAACTCTTTTGTAATTTGAAGGTTAAACTTATTTCATTATTTGTATTTTTATTAAATATTAAGTATTAATAAGGTGAGGTTCATGTTGAGATTATATTTTGATTGTTTTAAAAAATTATTTTTAACTGTTTGAATTAAAGTCAAATATTTAAGTTTTTTTCTATTCATCCAAAAGATCTTAAAAATAAGAAATAAGTGAAAAATAAATTATCTAAAGTTTGACAGTAAATTGCATTCAATATTAAATTTAAAAAAAATAAAAATCAAACATCACTTTAGTTGTATTAAAATAATTTTGTGGATCTATATTTTTTTTACATATATTCTCCCACTCAATGAAAAACTAATTTTTGAAAAATTGGAGTCTCACTTCTTTTAGTTATTTAATTTATTAGAAAAATAATTTCTGCAATTTTAATTTATTTATATATATATATATAAAGATTTTCATCCCATTCTTATTAAAGAAAACATATATTTTATAAACTCTCTTTATAAAATTATTTCCAATTCCAATCTATTTATGGAAAGGGAGTCTTATTTAATTTCATTAAAAGCATATTTTTCAAAATGAGTTTAACTTTATTTTAAGAATAGGTTCTTCAATTTTATTAAAAAGAGTTTCAAACTTTATTCAATGATTTTCAAAGAAAATAAAATTTATTAGAAGAGGTTATTATTATTTTTAGAGAAAAATTTAAGGAAAAAAAAAAAAGCAGAAGGGATTTTATTACCTCTTCAATTAAAAGGGTTTTTGTAATTTTATCTTCAAAGATTTTTTTTTTTTTTTTTTTACAAAAATCAAGATTTTGCAATTTTTTTATTTAAAATACTCCAAATTTTTTAATAGTTTTTTTTCTTAAAAAAGCATTTTTGGTCGGTTTATTAAAAATTATAATTAGGACAGGTAAAAATAAAATAAAATTAGGACTATTATTTAGAAATAAATATACTTTTATTTTAAAACATTTTGGACTCTTTTTTTAAAATATTTTCCAGATTTTTTTAAATAAAATAAAAATAAAATTATGGACTTCTTTCATTTTTATTAAAAACATTTTTTTTTGTATTTTTTAAATATTTTTTTAAACATGATTTCTAGACTGTTTTATTTAATAAAAATGATTTCTAAACCTTTTATTTATTGAAAAAAAAAATCCAAACTGATTATTTAATAATAAAAAAAGATTTATGGATCCTCTTATTTTTCAAAATTGATTTTAGGATGGTTTACTTAATAAAAAAAAAGGGTTTCTAGTTCCTCTTATTTAATAAAAAAAATTCTAGACTCTTTATTTAATAGAAAAACATTTTAAAATTGCTTTTTTTTTTATTTATTAAAAAGGGTTCAAGACCGTTTATTTAAAAATCAATTTATAGATTTTTTATTTAAAAAATCGTTTGTGGACCCCGCATTTCGCTTGATGTGTTCTCACTCGATGACAAAACTCGTTTTTTTATTGGTTTGGTGAAAATGTGATTTTTAGAAAAAGACTTGGAGTCCCACTTATTTTTGTTTTATTTTTTAAGGGAAAAACAAAATAAGAAAGAAAAACTCTAAGTGTGATTCCAGAAGGAAAAACATGTTTGTGAAAAACTAAGTTTGTGTTTGGGGGTCAGATTGCTTATTTAAAAGGAATGGTAAAGACTGTAGCACCCCTCTTAGCCCCTAAAAATGGGTCTCTACTAAATAAGGTGAAACAAACGTGACAATTAAGTAGGAGATCAATGGATACCAAAATGATCATGGATCAAAAGCAAATCATAATAACGAATAAATAAACAAAATGAGAGTGAGAGCGTACCTTAACAGTAGGTGATAAAAGCTATCATGAAACAAGGTTAGTTCAAGTATAAAATTATCACATGCATATCAAAGAGAAAGATCAAGCGATATTCATTAAGTATAATAGTTGACAATCAGAAGAGAAAACTCACATGTAGGGCCCCCACCAAAACCCAATTGATTTTGCATGAACTAATCCCATAAATTCCATTGTTCTGGAATCATGAAAATCATTCTTGCTTATTTAAAATCAAGAGAAACAACAAATTATTTGAAAATTGAAGAAAATTTGTACAAGTGCATACCAAAATGAGAATGGCAACAAGCTTATTAAAATCAGGATTTTTGGAGACCTAAAACCTTAATAAAGGATGAAAAGTTGTAGAATTTAAAAAATATTTGAAAACTGGAGTGGAATTAAAACTATTTGAAAGTAAACTAGAGTTTTGAAATTTATTTGGAAATTGAAGTCTCGAAAATTATTTGAAAATTGGAGTCTTGAAAATTAAATTTAAGAATTGGAATTTTAGAAATTAAATTTGAAAGAAATTGGAATTTTAAAAATTATTTGAGAATTGGAGTTTTGAAAATTAACTTTAAGAAATAGAGTTTGGAAATTAAATTTGAAAGAAATTGGAATTTTGAAAATTATTCGAGAATTGGAGTTTTGAAAATTAAATTTAAGAATTGGAATTTTGGAAATTAAATTTGAAAGAAATTAGCATTTTGAAAATTATTTGAGAATTGGAGTTTTTAAAATTAAATTTAAGAATTGGAATTTTGGGAATTAAATTTGAAAGAAATTGGAATTTTGAAAATTATTTGAGAATTGGAGTTTTGAAAATTAAATTTAAGAATTGGAATTTTGGAAATTAAATTTGAAAGAAATTTGAATTTTGAAAATTATTTGAGAATTGGAGTTTTGAAAATTAACTTTAAGAAATAGAGTTTGGAAATTAAATTTGAAAGAAATTGGAATTTTGAAAATTATTTGAGAATTGGAGTTTTGAAAATTAAATTTAAGAATGTGAATTTTGGAAATTAAATTTGAAAGAAATTAGCATTTTGAAAATTATTAGAGACTTGGAGTTTTTAAAATTAAATTTAAGAATTGGAATTTTGAGAATTAAATTTGAAAGAAATTGGAATTTTGAAAATTATTTGAGAATTGGAGTTTTGAAAATTAAATTTAAGAATGTGAATTTTGGAAATTAAATTTGAAAGAAATTAGCATTTTGAAAATTATTTGAGACTTGGAGTTTTTAAAATTAAATTTAAGAATTGGAATTTTGAGAATTAAATTTGAAAGAAATTGGAATTTTGAAAATTATTTGAGAATTGGAGTTTTGAAAATTAAATTTAACAATTGGAGTTTCGAAAAATTATTTGAAAATGAAAATTTGAAAATTAAATTTAAGAATTGGAATTTTGAAAAATTATTTGAAAACAGAAGTTTTGAAAATTAAATTTTAAAATTTGAATTTCGAAAAATTATTTGAGAATGGAATTTTTAAAAAATCAAAATTTTTAAAAAGATCATTTTTTATTTTAACATAAAAAAAATGAATTGGGAGGGTGACACATGGCCCGAGGAGTGGTATTTGGAAGGTGGCCATGCATGGCCAGCCATTTCAACGTATATTTTACATGCAATATCAAATTTAAATTAAGCTTGCGGGACCCTCATCCCAAATTTCATTTCTCCACGTGTTCATCCTTATTCTCAACTCTATTTGTTATCTCAAATACAACAACAGCAAATCCATTTTCCATCAACCCACTTGCCATCACACACAATTTCTTGATCTTCAACATGGACCAAACCTTTCCCCTTCTTAGCAACCTGCTGCTTAACATACCCCATATGCAGTCCTAACATTGATGATTTGCAAATCAGAGAGCTTGAGAACCAAATGAAAAACATTCCCATCTGAAACCCCATAGTCCCAGACAAGAGACTTGTTCCTTGCCAATTCTTTGTTCCCACAAACCAATTTCTATTTCTTCACAACAAACCCTCTACAATTTTGGACCCTAAGTTTCATAGCCTCAATTGAAACAGACCCCATTACATGCATTGGAATATTTGAACCTGAAAACGCTAGATAAATCAAAATTGATTCGCTTGAAAATAATTTGGGTTGGGTGTGAAAATGGTTGTGAGAAAATATTGCCTTACTGTTAATTGAGGCAAGTACAATAGCCGCATATGACATTGTTTTCACAACAAAATTAAAGAATTTGAAGCTTTAAACCAATATTAAAATCTTAAACCCAAGAAATTCATCAACGAGTGTCGACCCATGATTATACTGAAACAAAATTCCGATTGGTGCACACCCATCGTTTTGAAACTAAGAATTAATTAAAACTGTACAAGAAGAAAATAAATAAATAAATAAATAAATAAACCAAGTAACGTTCAAGCCAAAAGATTCATGTATGAACCAACTGCTCATAAACAAACCATAGAAATGCATAAAACCCATGAAGAAATTATTCTGAAAATTAAAAACAATAGGATTATTGAAATCAGGGCTTCAGAATCAAATGAAAAATAATAATAATAATAAAGAAGAAAATAGGGTCTTTACCAAAGAGGAAGAACCAAAGAAAATGGTGGGGCAGATCAGAGCTTAAATTGAGAGGCAAAAATAGCAAAAGTCGGAAGAATTGGCGAGGAGTTGAGGAGGCTGAGGAAACAGCTATTTTAGGAAAGCTGAGAATTTGGAAAGGAGAATGGAGAAAGACGCGTGTTGGGGTGGGTGGAAAGGAATGAGTGAATCTCCTTCTTCACTTCTCTCATGGCAGACAAGTCCCCTTATCCATGTCAACTTGAAGCTGCCCTTTCAACTTTAACTCAAGAACATCGTCAACCTAAAAGTGCTCCTCCAAGCTCTATTTTCACTTTCTCTATAATCCTTTTCCCTTTCAAACCTTTTCTCCTCTCCCAGCTCTCACCCTCACTTGCTAAAAAACCTCTCTCACACATCCCTCTCCCGTCAATCCTTCAGACCCCCTATTTTTCTTTCTTTTTTCCAACTTTTCTTCTTCTCCCAAAAAAATGTCATCTCTCCTCTGTTTTTTTAGCTTCTTCTTTTTTTCTTCTATCCTGCTTTTTTCTTGCCTTCCAAGCTTCCACCAATTCCATTGTTTCTTCCTTACCTCGTAAGTTGCTACCCACTCCACTGCTCCTTGTTCAAGGGAGATGTCACCACTTTCAACCACCACTATGGCAAGTCATGTCTTTCCCACACATCCATGAAGCTTGCTCCTGGAAACAGTCCCCCACTTCAAATGAAACGTTCAACTCTCCAACTCCTCCCATGTGGTAAAAAATAAAAAGTAAAAAACCTTTGTTTTAAAAAAGGGTCTACAAATATGCCTATCTTCGGTAGGGTTCACGAGTGTAAGAAATATGAACACTTAGAGTGAAAAGAAAGTGTGAATAGTGAGTGGAATGAAGTGAACTCTATTGAAGAAAAAATGAAACCCCCAAAGGGACACTAGTAAAACACGAACTCACTTAGGCTAACAGATGAACAAAATGGCTCAAATCCTAAGAGAAAAGCATCTCTCAAAGCGCCTCTACAGCTACACTAAGGACCCAAACTCCTTCTAAGACGTCTCGAAAAGTGACTCGAAGATCCATGTCAAAGATGAGTAACGGTTGAACCACCCCAGAGTACAGGAAGAATGCGTCCAAAAGAAACGACTATGTATACACATGAGAAAGCTAAGCGTAGGATGCCCAATAATACGGCCAAAATATGTGTCGTGAACTCAAAAGACTACGTCATGTGTAGTGGAAGGGGAAGTATAGATGAACATGGTGAAGAAATGATAAGTACAAGATAACGAGGTGAGGAAAATGAGGACGAATGCAAAATCGTGAAGACAAGATGTGTAATACCAGTGAATATGAATGTCAGGAGCTATGACTCTAAATGATAAGGCTGAGGAGAATGACTCTGAACATCAAAATGAGGGAAGATGGTGACTCTAAATACCTGAATGAGTATGCATAATGGCTCTAAACGCCAAAACCAAAAAAAGATGGTGGCACCGAATGCCAAGCTGAACAACAACTTTGAATGCCAAAATAAAGACACGACTCTAAACGTTAAACTGAAGAAGATGAAGGCTCTAAATGTCAATAACGAATAATGGCTCTGAACGCCAAACGAAAGATGTGGCTCTGAATGCTAAATTGGAGACGCGATTTAGAACGTCATACTAAAATCATGGCTCTGAACGCCAAACTAAAAACATGGCTCTAAACGCAAAACTGAAGATATGACTCTGAACATCAAACAGAAGAAAGACATGATAGCTCTGAATGTCGAACTAAAAACAAACAATGGCTTTGAACACCAAAATGAATATGTGGCTCTGAATGCCAAATTGATGAAGAAATGGTGGCTCTAAAAGCCAAAACTAAGAAGAGATGGTGACTTTAAATGCCAAACTAAGAAGGACGACTCTAAACGTCATAACTGAGAAGAGATGGCGGCGTCATAACTAAGAAGGGGTGGTAGCTCTAAATTCCAAACTAAAAAGAGATGATGGCTCTGAATGCTAAAACGAAAAAGAAATGGTGGCTCTGAACGCCGAAACTGAGAAGAGATAGTGGCTCTGAATGCCAAACTGTGAATAACGACTCTGAATGTCGTAACTGAGAAGATATGGCGGCTCTAAACACCGTAACTAAGAAAGGATGGTGGCTTTGAATGCTAAACTAAAAATAGATGGTGGCTCTGAATGCCCAAACTGAGAAGAGATGGTGGCTTTGAACGTCGAAACTAAGAAGAGATAGTGGCTCTAAACACCAAACTGTGAAGGACGACTCTGAATGTCATAACTGAGAAGATATGGTGTCTCTGAACGCCGTAACTAAGAAGGGATGATGGCTCTGAATGCCAAACTAAAAAGAGATGGTGGCTTTGAACGCCCAAATAGAGAAGAGATGGTGGCTCTGAACACTAAAACGGAGAAGAGATGATGGCTCTGAACTCTAAACTGTGAAGGGCGACTCTGAACATCGTAACTGAGAAGATATGGCGGCTCTGAACGCCGTAACTAAGAAGGGATGGTGGCTTTGAATGCCAAACTGAAAAGAGATGGTGGCTCTGAATGCTTAAATTAAGAAAAGATGGTGGCTTTGATGCCAAAACTAAGAAGAGATAGTGGCTCTGAGCGCCAAACTATGAAGGATGACTTTGAACGTCGCAACTGAGAAGATATGACGGCTTTGAACACTGTAACTAAGAAGGGATGGTGGCTCTAAACGTTAAACTGAAAAGAGATGGTGACTTTGAACGCCCAAATTGAGAAGAGATGGTGGCTTTGAACGCTGAAATTGAGAAGAGATAGTGGCTCTAAACGCCAAACTAGAGATGAGACTCTGAATGTCGAAACTGGAAAGAGATGGTGGCTTTGAACCCCAAACTGAGAAGGACTACTCTAAATGTCGTAACTGAGAAGAGATGGTGGCTATGAACGCCTAATTGTAATGAGAATGGTGGCTCTGAATACTGAACTAGAAACAAGCAAAGACTCTAAACGCCAAACTGAAGATGTGCCTCTGAAAGCCAAATTGATATATGGTGGCTCTAAATGCCATAATTGAGAAGATATGGAGGCTCTTAATGAAAAACAGTAGAAAAATGGTGGCTCTAAACACCAAACTGAAGAGAGATGATGACTTTGAACGCCAAACCGAAAAGAATGACTTTGGACATTGAACTGAGAATGACAACTCTGAATGTCGTAACTAAGAAGAGATGGTGGCTCTAAACGCCAAACTGAAAAGAAATGGTGGCTTTGAACGCCGAACTAAAAAAAAATGGTGGCTCAAAACACCAAATTGAAAAGAATGACTCCAAACATCGTAACTGAAAAGATATGGCGGCTCTAAACGTTGTAACTAAGAAGGAATGGTGGCTCTTAACGGTAAACTGAAAAGAGATTGTGGCTCTGAACGTCAAGTAGTAAGGAGATGGTGGCTCTGAATTCCAAATTGTAATGAGATGGTGGCTTTGAATGCCAAACTGAATAGGGATGGTGGCTTTGAACGTCATACTGAAAAGAATGACTTTGAATTGTAACTGAGAATGGACGACGACTTTAAATGCTGAACTGCAAGGAAATGATGAGGGGAAAATATGCCCCAGTGTAGTGTGTTGCCACAACTATCAGTCTACTGAAATGGACTCCATGAGTCCCAAAAGACACTCCGCTAATGAGTCAGAATGGTCAAATAGACTATAAATATGGCCTCACAGCCCATCTGACTAAGTCGTGAGGTCTGACGAAGTGCCACAATAAGTCAGACGTCTCTAACTCGCAATGCTCTGCTGGAAGAATCCATCATCGTATCAAAAGAATGATCCAATGAGGAGTCTCAAGAGAATAGTCTGATAAAGTAACTACCACGATCTCAACACAACAAGTTACTGAAGAGTCATGGATAATGGGACATTCAAACCCCAAATGTCATGCTCGTCTGGAGGCTGATCTCAACAAAAATCATCGAAACAGTGACTAGTAGTGCAAATAAATATCTCTCGTTCGAGTAATAAAGACTATAATGAGTCTGTGAGAAAACAATCATCTCTACAACTAAAAGAGGAAAATATGCCCCAGTATAGCAACTAGTGCTTCCGGTCCATCCTGATTACTCGAGAATAACTCAATGGGGACGTATAAGAGATCTGACATGTACTATACTAAAATAATGATATAAGAGTCTATGCACCTATGATGATTCCATCCAAGAATCATGACAATATCATAAAGTCTGAGCCTGACTGAATGACTTAAGAAAGGCTCCACTAGAGAATTATTGTAAAATAAAAGCAGATCATCAACTCAACATATATCTCGTAAATGGGTATGATCATGCAAATCAATGGAGATCTACAAATCTCAACCAAAATGGAAATATACCCCAATATGGCATCAGATGTGTGGTAGGTTGGAAAATCAGATGGAACCAAATCATCCATCACCAAGTGTATAATCCTAGTCATCCATGTCGACAACTGAATTGAGTCTAAACATCAAAGAGACGTCTCCTAGAAGAAGAAATATGATGACATCTAAATATTAACAAGTGTGAGCCTACCTGAATGGCCTAAGAGAGACTCAACTAGGGGATCATGATAAGATAACAGTAGACCATCAACTCGACATGCATCTCATAAGTGGGGGTGGGCATGCAAATCTGTGAAGATATATAAATCTCAACTAAAGAGGAAATATGCCCCAGTATGGCATCAAATGTATGGTAGATCGAAAAATCAGACAACATCAGATCATCCATCATCAAATGTGTAATCCTAGTCATCCATATTCACAACTGAATCAAGTCTAAACATCAAAGAGGTGCCTCTCAGAAAAAGAAGCATGATGACATCTAAATATTAAAAAGTGTGAGCCTGACTGAATGACCCAAAAAAGACTCCATCGAGGGATCACAATAAGATAACAATAGACCATCAACTCGACATGCATCTCGTGAGTGATGAGGATCATGTGACTCCATGAAGATCTATAAATCTCAATCGAAAGAAAAATATGCCCCAGTATGACATCAAATGTATGGTAGATTGAAAAATCAGACAACATCGGATCATCCATCATCAAATGTGTAATCCCAGTCATCCATATCCACAACTGAATTGAGTCTAAATATCAAAGAGACGTCTCCCATAAGAAGAAGCATGATGATATCTAAATATCAACCAAATCTCAGATACCTATCCAAGTAGGGGTTGTTGAAGACGACATCTGATCCCATGGCCTCAAGGTGGTCTTAAGACATGGGACGTAATGTAGGCTAGGGTGATATGGTAATAGAAATGAAGGGAAACTAGGCCCAAATACCCAATGATAAAAAACCCATGCCCCCATCTGTAAAAGGCAACATGTATAGAAAAGCTCATGAGCCATGGACTTGAGGGTGCCTAGTATGAATATAATATCAATAATGAGACGATAAAACAAATCAAACTGGTAAGAATGATACAAAGGAAATGTCAAACTGGCATAAGTCAGTGTAAGAAAAGAACAGGGGGGTGAAACGAATGGGATGAATCACAAGCAATGACAAGGATGATAGCAAAATAATGAATATACGAAGAAAAGTGATAATCAACTCAAATCAAACATGGAGTGAAGTCACATAAACAATGAATGTAATAATGGAAAGGATAAGGACCCAGAGCTCTTAGGAGAAGGTCACTCATCTCATTCTCAAAAAGATATGACAAAGTGAATACAAAGAAAAGAGGATCTCAGAAAGCTCACATACGAACTCTCGCCAACAATCATACTCAATAAAGTGATCTTCGGATATCAATATACACACCCAACGATGGAGAATACTATGCACATACACATATGTGCTTATTTTTTATTTTTTATTTTTTATTTTATTTTTACATACATACAAATGCACATACCCTGAACATAAACAAATGAACCCCAAAGATGATATCAATAATGGATAGACACACTCTCAAGTGCTAAAGTAACAAACTCTCTTTAACAAGACGACTTTCTCAAACTAAGGATCTCTGAATCGATGTTCGTAGGATAGATAGTGGAAATGATGTGATTATCCTCCATGTAATGAACTAAGGAGGATCACCACTTAGGGTGGAGAGAATATGAAGCAAAACAAGTAGTAGATAGAATAAAGGAGAAGAGATGAAGAACATAACCAATGAGATATGATGGAATGCAGTAGTATGATGGTAGGAAAAATAATAAGAGAAAGATGTACCCATAGGCCTAAGGCTCACAAAACTCCTAAATGAAGCATGCATACACCAAATAGCCCCTATCCCGATGTAGAAATCTTAGCAAGGAAATAAGAAAGAAAGACTCTAATGCACATGCGAAGCTTAATGGGCTAGCAACGGTCTGTACGTAAAAAATGAATAACAAGGTACATGGCTAACCGAAATGATGGCACCCATCCTACGACCATGGTCTCAAACATAATAATTCTTCAGCTGATCTACATTAATTGGCTTCGAGAATCGGATTCCATCTAGATCCATCAACCATGTAGCGCCTTCTGGGGTCAACTCCCTGATGAAATAAGGTCTGCTTTAGCTAGGTCTGAATTTCCCTCTAGGATCTCTAATCAATCCCCTAATGACCTTCAAGTTCATCCCAAGATGTTGAACTGTCAGATACCCTCAACTGCCTAATACGCTGCTTAATACGATCCATGCATGCGTGAGTATCCTCAAGGATTGTGGTTTATACTACTGCAGGTGGGGAAACCTCAGAATGACCATGTAATAGATAGGGTGGGGTCTGTGGCA
The DNA here is from genome assembly GCF_004353265.1 of Vitis riparia. Lineage (NCBI taxonomy): Eukaryota > Viridiplantae > Streptophyta > Magnoliopsida > Vitales > Vitaceae > Vitis > Vitis riparia. The sequence goes on from NC_048440.1 coordinate 1,766,762, forward strand.
CTTTCGGACCAAGTGGTGGTGGGGGAGGTGGCAATGAATTATAAGGCGTCTCATCCTGAACTACGGGTTGTCTACTCTGTTAACTGTCTATCTCCTGTCTGAGACTGGCTAAGGCCTCTTGAATAGAAGCCATGACGGTCGTGAACTGGTCAACTGTGGCAGTCGTGAACTGGTCAATGTGACAGTCTATTGATCTATGCTTGATCTCTCACAAAATTGAATTGATATCCTCTCTATTCTGACCCAAAATGGTAAATGCACATTGAGAATGAAGAACTAATCATGAAGAGCATGAAACACGAGATATGGTATGCATATGGAAAACATGGAAAAAATGCTAATCTGAACTGGAAGAAACAAGGTCAACATAAAGCAGAAGGGTGGTCCAATTGTAACTCAAACTCATACTGATATCTAAGTACTCTCAACTGGAAACCAAATGAGAAAGTATTGGATCCGAACTATAACTAAAGAGGCTCTGAAGGCCCTCAGATGCACCCACGTGTAGGAGAGGAAATCCTGATTGAAGAATCTAAGGCTCAACCTACAAGGTCAAGGTGGCTCTAAAAAGAAGAGGAGTGGACTTTAAAGGATCCTTAGTAGAAATGATCATACCCTCCAGTGATACGCAACCCTCTGTATGCCTCCGAAGAGACGGAGCGTTTCCACGCAAGGTGGTCATCACCTCCACACATGCACTACCTTGCATCCTAGGGGGGTTTCCTATAGTGATAGCTCTCGCAACTCTTAGCACTTAGTTGTCAACTAAAGTGCACAGTGAGTGGTGTGGGTGCATTCGAAAAACCTATGAAGCTAAAGTAGAAAAATGAACACGTTGGTCACACAAATATCCATGAAACCTAGCTCTGGGTTATACAGGTCTTCAAAGATCGGACTCCAATCAGCATCAATGTGTCTGTCTCCTCTAGAATGCTCCCAAACATCGATATAGCTCGTCGCTAGACCCTACTCCTAACTACTTGCTTAGTCAAAGAAACAAGTACACACAAGGCCTCACACTTGCAAATATGAGAACCGAAAGGAAAGAAATGACCAAAACCAGAGGGTTAGAGGTAAAGAGGATAAATGTGCGACCTACACAGACAAATAACATACAAACACATAGGAGAAGAGCGATCAAGCAGAGTGCAAGTATATCATCCATGTCCACACACAAGCTAAACGAGAATATGACAATCAAAATGAATAGAAACAAGGATAGCATGCTCAAATATGATCAAGATAATATAAAAGCAAGATAATCAACACTAAGACAAATAAGAGATACAACAAAGTGAACATACATGTCAAAGTGAGCAGGATAATCATGGCTAGAGCAAAATCAATATGCTAAGACAAGCAAGCGGATTAATCAATATCATCACCATGTCAATGCCCCAAATGGATATAGCGATCAAGCATGGAAAATCATCACATCAAAATCCTCAATGTGCTATGATCACACAAGCATAGAGAAGCACAAAGGGAAGGTATCCATCAATCGACTAATCAAACGCCACATTTGCCTCATCTTAAGTTCAAGTTTGACCCTCTAAACTTCCCCAGTGGAGTCGCCATTTTGTGGACCCCGTATTTCGCTCGATGCGTTCCCACTCGATGGCGAAACTTGTTTTTTTTTTTTTGTTTGGTGAAAATTTGATTTTTAGAAAAAGACTTGGAGTCGCCATTTATTTTTATTTTAGTTTTGAAGGAAAAAAACAAAATAAGAAAGAAAAACCCTAAATGTGACTTCTGAAGGAAAAAAGAGGTCTATGAAAAATCGAGTCTGGGTTTAAGGATCAGGTTGCTTATTGGGAAGGTACGGTAAAGACCGTAACACCCCTCTAAGCCCCTAAAAATGGGTTTCTACTAAATAAGGTGAAGTAATTATGACAATTAACTAGGAGATCAATGGATACCAAAATGATCATGGATCAAAAGTAAGTTATAATAACGAATAAATAAACAAAATGACAGTGAGAGCGTACCTTGGTAGCAGATAATAAAACACTATCATGAAACAAGGTTAGTTCAAGTATAAAATTATCACATGCATATCAAAGAGCAAGATCAAACTATATTCATTAAGCATAGCAATTGACAATCAAAAGAGAAAACTCATATGTAGGGCCCCCACCAAAGCCCGATTGATTTTGCATTAATTAATCCCACAAATTCCATTGTTTTGGAATCATGAAAATCATTATTGCTTATTTAAAATCAAGAGAAACAACAAATTATTTGAAAATCGAAGAAAATTTGTACAGGTGCATACCAAAATGAGAATGGTAGTAGGCTTATTAAAATTAGGATTTTTGGCAACCTAAAACTCTAATAAAGGATGAAAAGTTGTAGAATTAAAAATATATTTGAAAACTGGAGTGGAATTAAAACTATTTGAAAGAAAACTAGAGTTTTGAAATTTATTTGAAAATTGAAGTCTTGAAAATTATTTGAAAATTGGAGTCTTGAAAATTAAATTTAAGAATTGAAATTTTGGAAATTAAATTTGAAAGAAATTGGAATTTTGGAAATTATTTGAAAATTGAAGTTTTGAAAATTAACTTTAAGAAACGGAGTTTTGGAAATTAAATTTGAGAGAAATTGGAATTTTGAGAATTGAAGTTTTGAAAATTAAATTTAAGAATGAGAATTTTGGAAATTAAATTTGAAAGAAATTAGTATTTTGAAAATTATTTGAGAATTGAAGTTTTGAAAATTAAATTTAAGAATGAGAATTTTGGAAATTAAATTTGAAAGAAATTAGTATTTTGAAAATTATTTGAGAATTGGAGTTTTTAAAATTAAATTTAAGAATTGGAATTTTGGGAATTAAATTTGAAAGAAATTGGAATTTTGAAAATTATTTGAGAATTGCAGTTTTGAAAATTAAATTTAAGAATTGGAATTCTAGAAATTAAATTTAAAAGAAATTGGAATTTTGAAAATTATTTGAGAATTGGAGTTTTGAAAATTAAATTTAAGAATTAGAATTTTGGAAATTAAATTTGGAAGGAATTGGAATTTTGAAAATTATTTGAGAATTGGAGTTTTGAAAATTAAATTTAGGAATTGGAGTTTTGGAAATTAAATTTGAGAGAAATTGGAATTTTGAAAATTATTTCAGAATTGGAGTTTTGAAAATTAAATTTAAGAATTGGAGTTTTGAAAAATTATTTGAAAATGAAAATTTGAAAATTAAATTTTAAAATTTGAATTTTGGAAAATTATTTGAGAATAGAATTTTTAAAAAGATCATTTTTTTTAGCATAAAAAAAATGAATTAGGAGGGTGACACATGGCCCGGGGAGTCGTATTTAGAAAGTGGTCATGCATGGCCAGCCACTTCAACGTATATTTTACATGCAATATCAAATTTAAATTAAGCTTGTGGGACCCTCATCTCGAATTTCATTTCTCCACGTGTTCATCCTTATTCTCAACTCTATTTGTTATCTTAAATGCAACAGCAGCAAACCCATTTTCCATCAACCCACTTGCCATCACACACTATTTCTTGATCTTCAACATCAACCAAACCTTTCCCCTTCTTAGCAACCTGCTGCTTAACATACCCCACATCCCTGGACCTCTCAACATGGAAAGTAAACTCTTTTCCATATGCAGTTCTAACATTGATGATTTGCATATCAGAGAGCTTGAGAACCATATGAAAAACATTCCCATCTGAAACCCCATAGTCCTGGACAAAAGAATTGCTCCTTGCTAATTCTCTGTCCCCACAAACCAAGTTCTGTTTCTTCACAACAAACCCTCTACAATTTTGGACCCTAAGTTTCACAACCTCAATTGAAATAGACCTCATTACACTCATTGGAATCATTGAACCCGAGAACGCTAGATAAATCAGAATTGATTCGCTTGAAAACAATTCGGGTTGGGTGTGAAAATGGTTGTGAGAAAATATTGCCTTACTGTTAATTGGGGCAAGTACAAGAGCCATAGATGACATTGTTTTCACTAAAAAATTAAAGAATTTGAAGCTTTAAACCAATATTAAAACGTTAAACCCAAGAAATTCATCAATGAGTGTCGACCCATGATTATACTGAAACGAAATTCCGATTGGTACACACCCATCTTTTTGAAACTAAAAATTAATAAAAATTGTACAAGAAGAAGAGCAAAAAAAACCAAGTAATGTTCAAGCCAAGAGATTCATGTATGAACCAACTGCTCATAAACAAATCATAGAAATGAATTAATAAACACAAAATCCATGAAGAAATTATTCTGAAAATTAAAAACAATAGGATTATTGAAATTAGGGCTTCAAAATAAAATGAAAAAATAATAATAATAAAGAAGACAGTAGGGTCCTTACCAAAGAGGAAGAACCAAAGAAAATGGTGGGGCGGATCAAAGCTTAAATTGAGAGGCAAAAATAGCAAAAAGTTGGATGAATTGGGGAGGAATTGAGGAGGTTAAGGAAGTAACTATTTTAGGAGAGCTGAGAATTTGGAAAGGAGAATGGAGAAAGATGAGTGTTGGGGTGGATGGAAAGGAATGAGTGAATCTCCTTCTTCACTTCTCTCATGGCAAACAAGTCCCTTTATTTATGTCAAGTTGAAGTTGTCTTTTTAGCTTTAACTTAAGAACATCGTCAACCTGAAAGTGCTCCTCCAAGCTCTGTTTTCGTTTTCTCCAGAATCCTTTTCCCTTTCCAACATTTTCTCCCCTCCTAGCTCTCACCCTCATCTGCTTAAAAAAACTCTCTCACACGCCCCTCTCTCATTAATCCTTCAGGCCCCCTCTTTTTTTTTTTTTTTTTTCCAACTTCTCTTATTCTTCCAAAAAAACGTCATCTCTCATATGTTTTTCTAGCTTATTTTTTTCTTTTGTCCTGTCTTTTTCTTGCCCTCCAAGCTTCCATCCATCCATGTTTCTTCGTCCCCCGTAAGCTGCTACCCACTCCACTGCTCCTTGTTTAGGGAAGATGTCACCACTTTCAACCACCACTATGGCAAGTCACGTCTTTGCCACATGTCCATGCAGCTTGCTTCTAGAAACCATCCCCTACTTCAAATGAAAAGTTCAGCTCTCCAACTCCTCCCACGTGGTAAAAAAAAAAAAAAAAAAAAAAAAAAAAACCTTTGGTTTAAAAAGGGGTCTACATTGTTTTTTTAAATAGTTTTATTAAAAATATTTCAACAATTTATGAAAAACATTTATAAACAATTTATTAAATAAGATAACAAAAGAACAATATGATATAGATAATACAAATAAATTAATGATCAATAATAATTATAATACAAAAAAGGAAAAAACTACCCACGACATATATAGACAACATTCACAACATTAATACATTGACAGAAAATCTAATGCAAATTAGCATATGAATAGAGAACTTGAAAGGAATATTTATGGATAAAATATTTACAGAAGTCAAAACCCGAATAAGAAAATATAAACAGAATGTTAATAGAACAAAAAAAAAAGAAAAAAAAAAAGGAATGGTCAACTACCAGGATATACACAATTAACAAATATACAACAAGTTGAAATTATGAAAAAAAAAAAATCTCCAAAAGAATGAAAATGAAACTAAAATAAAGAGGTGAGGAATGAGAACTCTACCCAAATGCAATTAATGCTTTCCATGGCTTTCAGTGAAGCTTCAATAGTACTCCAATGATACAAAACAATGCACTCTCACAAAAAAAAAAAAAGAAAGGAAAAAAGGAAAAAAAAAACAAATCAAAGATAAGTGAGAGCCATCTCACACCCCTTTTTGCCTAGGGCTTTATACCTTTTATAAGCCTGTTGAGCATCCATTTTTCTTCAATGAAATTTAGCCTTCCACATGTCATATATCCATGCTCAGCCAAAATAATTGCCAACAATAAACCCATGCATAAAAAATAAGACAAACCCGATTCATAAACATGTAAGCCCAAAGTCCAAAGAGTAAATCAAGTCCAATCCAAATAAGTAAACCTCCAATTTGACAAGCCCAAATAATGTAATTCAACATTTCAAAATCCAATAAACCTAAATCATTATCCAAAATTCAAAGGCCAAGTAATGTGAAATGAAGCCCAATAATAAATATATATGTAAACCCAGTAAATAAGAGTTGAATACCAAGGCCCAAAAGGCTTAAATGGTACAATCCCAAAAACAAACACTATGCAAATCAACACCAAGAAGCTTACCCATGCCTCTAGAAATGAAGAGAAGTCTCCATGGGAGGTGGTGGTGATGATGGATTGTTAGAGAAGCGATGCTACGATAGGTGTGTGGTCAATAAAGGAGGCATAGTTGTATCAATAGGGAGAGTTATAGAGAAGATGCCCTTTATATGATTGGTGAAGGTGGGTATGAGTTGCTCCTATAGATGGCAGTAGTATGGACAGAGAGGTAGTGGTGGCGGTGCGTGGCACGACAATGGTTATGCTAGCTTAGTGGATGTCTACTAAAGATAAAGGGTGAGAGAAAAAGTTGATGGTGTGGACCCATGGATATTCATGTGGATTAGAAAAAGAGATTGGTGAAGGAAATTAATGGATGTAGAAGAGAAATTGGAGGTTCATGAAGCAAGAGTAGATGTTGTTGTCATCATTACCGAAGTAGATGAATTAGGTGGTGGAAGTGCTCCTTGCTGTAGAATGGTGGATTCGCTGGAGACGCTATGGGTAGTGGCGTAATTGAACTAATAGAAAAGAAAAGTGAGAGAAAAGGGAAGATGGAAGAGTGAGAAAGGTGTTTAGGTGTGAGAGAGAGATATGTTATGATTGTAGTGGGTAAGAAGAAAGAGAGTATGTGAAGGGTGGAATGAAAGAGATGAGTTAATAGTTATGATGGCATGAATGAAAAGGTGGAGATGGTCATGAGAGAGAGATAAAGTGAGGAATATGCCCATCTTTGTTAGCATGAGTGTAATAAATATGAATGTTGGAGTGAAATGAAAGTGTAGATAATGAACGAAATGAAGTAAACTATACTAAAGAGCAAGAAAGATCACACAAATTTTCCTAGTAGAACACAAACTCATTTAAATCAAAACAAAGGGAGCCTAAAAACTTCTAAAAAAAGAAGTAACAAAAGGTCGGACAAGGAAATAAGACTCTTAAGGTGCCTCTAAAGTTACACTGTAGATTCGAGACTCCTTCAAAATGGTCTCTAGAAGTAGTTCAAAGATTGGTGTCAAAGTTGAGTAGCAGTTGGACCACCAAAGAGCACATGAACAACACATACAAAGGGAAATCTACATGTGCACTATACAAGGGCACAAGGCAAAGGGCACTAAGTAATACAATTGAAACATAACTATAAGCTTAAAAGACAGTGTAGTATGAAATGAGGGAAGAGAAACTTTAGAATAGTATGATAAAAAATGTGAGTACAAATGCAATGAATAGCTCTGGGTTACAAATGAATGAATGAACAACTTGGGGTTGTGAACATAACGAAATGAACAACTTAGGGCTATGATGCGATGAAAAGCTCGAGGTTATGGATGTAATGAATAACTAACGACTATGGTTTCTGAAAGCCAAAATTAGTTGAAAATGAGATCAAAATTTGTGACTTCGGGTCAAACCACTCAAGGGTGACCAAAATGATGAAAGACTTATGTTTATGATAATTAGAGATGGTGGTTAATTTTTTTTTTTTTTTTAATTTTATTCAATCAAAAACCCATATCCATATGTGGATTTGACCCTTAGATTCTATTAGGATTGAAACCCTAAAAATAAGACATGATGTAACAAAGTTAAACTTAATTGTCCCATTACTATCATTTTGGTATATAGACATTGATTTGAGCATGCGACCCATGTCTTTTACATTGTACATAACTTGTGTGCATTAGGATTTGTACAGAAGATATAGTGATAGGTTCCTTATAAGTAGATAAGTTATCCATAGTTGGTTCATGGATTTGGGCAATCTAATAAAGATTGTACTACATCACCTCCTAATTGGAGAGATGACTTGTCTTGGCCGTTGGGATAGGTTTCTTATGGTGAGTGCATTAGTGTATGTGATGCATACCAGGCAGGACCTACGGTGAATCATGATGTAAGGCTATCAATTGTCATGATTCACCAAGCTACTATACTACATAGGCTCTTAATATTAAGAGAATATTGAGCCTGTGCCAAAATCAACAAAAGGCTTTGACCTATGGGTGAGACCCTAAAGTGGTCATATATCCCTAAGGATTAAGTGACTATTGATGAAGACTGGTGACAATAGGTATTTTCAATAGAGGCACCGTGATATCTCATGGGATTGAGACAGTGTATTCCCTTGGGTGATCCAAAGGACATGTGATTATGAAATTTGCGACCACAAAACTCCTGTAGTGGAATTTGGCATATGCTTCTTGGAGTTAGAGTATGTTAGTTGATCACATAATAAGTGAGATCTATAATTCAAGGATTTGGGATGTAATTTTGATAAGTGATAACACTACCTTGCTAGATAACTAACACCAATTCTTGGGGAGGTTGCATGTAGTGGATAGTAGGTCATGGACTCAAGCACTTGGTGGCTCATGTAATATACATAGGGTATAGGAGTGTAGTTGACTCTCTGTAGTGAGATGTTGGAATCAATTTCAAAATTTGTTTATGAGAGAGCCAATACTCCTATGGGTCCAAGTGGTCCCTACTCTGAGCTCATATTCCTTTATGGTATGGTTTATAAGGATTGAATGAGTTTTTAGTTCACTTTTGTGCATAAAGGTGTTTTGGTAATTATATAAGGTTGTATAAGGATATGTGAGTGGTATCTCTAGATTGAGCTAATTGATTAATTAAGGCCTTATATGGTTAATTAATTAATGAACAATATTTTTGGGCTAGATTAAGTGACCCAAGCCTATGGTGGGCTTAAGTCACTTAAGCCTAATAGGAAGCCTATAAATACCCCTTTAGGGGTTAGCGTTTCCATGTCTTGCCATTTTCTCCTTATAGTTTATAGAGAGAACCCTAACCTCTACCCTTAAGATCTCCACCATCTTAGTGCCTAGACACAAGGAAGAGTCATCGGGTGGAAGATCATGGTGTTTGTAAGATCCATTATGACTTTGGAGTTATGTACATCTATTGGAATTTGATAACCCGACTCTTGGTAGCTTGGCATGTAAGGGTATCAACAAAATTTATACCTAAGGTCCTTACACTAAAGTAGTAAAGCTACTATAGCATAGTGGCTCTAGGATCGAACACTGGGAAGGGTTTTTACTTTAACTGGTGAAGTTCGGAGGATGGAGTGAACTTTTCTTAATAAAAATTAGGTTAAGATGAAAACATAAAAAGATGAAGGTGTTGTAAACTAAACTAACATGAAAATAGGTTAAAAGATGGAAAAAGAAGTTTCTCAAAGCTTTGGATAGCCATGCTTAACTCACTGTGTAAAAATGGAGATTTTGGGACTTTTCACCTCGAGTTGGGGAAGCAACTAAGGTGATGCTTACTTCCCGAACCGGTATGAGTTTAACAACTGAGTTTTAGTCCTTGAAAACTTACAAAAAGGGTAGCTAAACCTCATAAATGCTCTTTTATTGATATAGGACATCTCCTCGACTTGCAATACAATGGCTCGTAGGAGATAACTAATGAACGTCAATGGATCTAACAATAAGAATCCACTGAGACCAAAAGGTTATCAAGTATTGGCCATTCAAAGCAAGTCAGAGGGATTAAAAGCTTTACTTTGAATGAAAACATTTATGATGCTCGGCTACTTACATTTATGGCTTGGAAATCTCCATCCTGACACGGGAGCTTCACATGGCATCCATTACTTCAAGAAACTAAAAGGTTTTAGCCTCTCATCCTTGGGATTTCATCCTCCAAGGATGTTGGCTACTAAGAAAATGAGAAAGAAAAGAGAAAAGAAACGTATGAACAAAAGTGCTCTTATAACTTATAAGGTTACAGGTTACAAGATATGATTTTGTCTGAGGCTCTTCACCTTTATTTAAAGACAATAACAAGCTAAATTACAAGAGCTATTACAAAAGCAACCTTTTCATTGGTTGATTACAAGGGTAAAATAGGTATTTACAAAGCTAAAAATCAAGCAAAATATCTTGGAGAACCGGCAATGGAATATCATCAACAGCGTCTCAAAACAGGGGATTTCAAAGGCATTTTCGCAAGGGAAAAGATGAAGGGTCCAAATTTCGCAAGGTGAAAAGCCACCTTGTGAAAATTTGGCATTTTGCAAGGTGCCTAAATCCACCTTGCGAAATTTCGCAAGGTGGGTTCTTCATGGTGCGAAATGGCCAAATTTCGCACCATGAGGAAAATCCCCTTGCAAAATTTTCGCAAGGCGAAATTCACCTTGCGAAATTTTCGCAAGGTTTGATGCAGTTGTCTTCCGAAGGCCATATCTTCCTCATTTCAGCTCCAAATCGTACACAGTTTGAAGCGTTGGATTCTTGACTTCCTGAGCTTTGAAATGGTATATAGCATGTAGAAAATGGACTTCGGAAAGTGCTCCAAAAGTGCAAAAGAATACTGCAGCTGCTGTCCTCTGTTTTCCTCTTCTCCATTGTTCTTTCCTTGCATACTTTGAACGACTTTGGCAAAGGCTATGGAGCTCCAAAGCTTGGTTCTTCATGAATTTGAGCTTCCAAAATCCTTGCTTTAACTTGTCCAAGTAGCTCCTCCATCATTTGGCATGCTTGAATTGATTCATAAGCTGATAAAAACATGTAAACTTGCCACAAAATGGTTAAAACCAATTACTAAGGACCTTAATGAATTAATTGGGTTAAATGAATATGATTACTACACAAAGTGCTTAAAACCATTATAATTAGGTCTACAAAATAGCACTTTTGGTAGTAATCACACCCCCCAACCGACTCATTGCTAGTCCCTTAGCAATGGAGGAGATAAAAACTAAGTAAACTATAATAATATACATAAAAGGGATCATGCAAATCACTCCAAAAAATAATTGAGTGGCATGACTGATATCAAAACAATCTCACATGGTGAACTAAAGATATGAAGATTCAAAATGCAATAGGAAGTTGTCAAAGCTAAAACTTAAACAAAAAGTACAAAGAGTGGAGATTATGCAATTAAGTATCAAAAGAATCTCCACTCTCAAGGTTCCGGATCAAACTCTTCCATAATGAGCTAAGTGTTAAAGAGATTAGCTTCCGGATATAGTATGTACAACTATCCTCTCCCCCCAACCTAAGCTTTTCTCGAACATTGGCAAAATTAACCAACTCTTAATACGTTAGGAACGCACCTTCTTATTCACAATTCTTTTTACTCACTAAACTTAACCAATTCACCTATGTAGGAAGCAGAGGATCGATGACTCCCAACCAATCAAGGTTTAGGGCATCGGGTTTTAAAGGCTTTCGCCACCCCTTCGGATCATGCTTAGGTTTCAAGGAAAGAATAGAAGCTTATTCTTTTTTTTTTTTTTTTTTTTTTTTTTTTTTTTTTTTTAAGACTCATTGGTCTTTTGAGGTGTCCCAACACTATTAAAAAAGAAGTTAAGTAATGAACCAAGTCAAAATTTTCCTAAGCTTTAGAGGGTGAGAAAGTTTTACATCATATATCCGGGATCTAATGTGCACAGTGTGTGTAAAGCTTGAAATGGAAAAATAAGTTCGAAATCAAGAGGGCTTCAATAGATTATCAACTTGAAAGCATAAAACAAACTCTAAGACTTAAGTAATTAAGTTAAAACTCGACTTATCCTATTTTTATTTTGAGAAAATTATCTTAAACAACCATAGAGAATGAAACAAAAATTTTGAAAAAGGGCAAAAACTACTAAATCAACAAAATAACTAACTAAAATAGGAAATACTTACTTCCTCAACTCTCCTCCCAACCGAGATGAACATTGTCCCCAATGTTTCTATCGAAAAAGACGAGGAAGGAATGATATACCTTATGGTGATGTGGTATTCAAAGCGTGTGAGTGCATCCACATGATTCAAAAACCATAAGAAACGTGAGAGAGGAAATAAGATACAAAAAAAGATGCTTATATAAACTGAGAGAGTTGAGTACAAGATATAAGCATGAGGTACATACAATCTCAGAATATAAAACATGTACATATACAAAAAACATATACAAAATGGAGATAGAAATATCCAATCATGGATGTGGCTCCTGAGGTGGAGGAGGTGATATGCCCAAGTGATGGTGGATCTGAGAGAGCATGGCGAAGTGCTGGTCTAGGATAGCTGTATGCTGAGCCTGATGTGTCTGTATGGTATCCATCTGTCGTCTGATGGCTTGCATTTCACGGACTAAGGTGGCCTGAGAGGCGCTCAATGAGTGAAAGGACGACATGAGAGCTCTGAACTCTGTAGCTGAGACAGTGATGGATGGCCTGGCTGAAGACTCAGCATAGGTTGGAGCAGGAATGACTGGTGTGCGGGAGTATCAGTAGTGCAAGTCACTGGAGCAGGTACTGAAGAAGGCTCTGTGGTATGTGGTCCTGCTCTGGTGATGTCTGTACTGTAGGTGCTAAGGCTGCTAGAAACTCGGGAGGCGCTGGAGAAGCTGGAGGCACGAGAGCTAATGGTCTAGGGATACCCTGGTCCATGGGTGAGCGGTCTAAGAACTGGGTCCAACTCTCACTGGTAAAGAGCTCTCGACAATGATGACGACGCTCTAGGTGGGGTTGAGAAGGGTATCCGATATCCTCTAAAGACCTGAGAGATCAGCCTCGGAAATAAGAGTGGAATAGTACCAGCTCTGTGTAGGCGCTTCCTATGCACCTTCTCCTCAAAATAGGTAAGAGCAGCCATGACTAGATGGTGGGGTCCAAAGTAGAATCCCTCAGAGATGCGGTAAAGCGCATCTAGGATAGCACCTCTCCTCTGGACGACATGCTGGAGTGGAAAAAGATTGGTGCGGAGCACCAAATCTATAAGTAACATCCGTGGAGGAAGCTCCCTCCTCAAAATGGTCCTACGAGTGACTCGACCTCCTGATAAGGTAGACACCATGTCGGGCTCTGAATACTGAGACCAATGCCGGAAGGAACCAAGGTCCTCAGGGATAGGCGGAAAATGCATAGAGGCGGCTATATCTCGGGCCTCTAAAATACCATGCCGGCCATCAATCACAAAATGAATGGCTATGGGGTCCTGGACGCCTCTAGTAGTCATAGTCTGGTAGAAATCTAAGACTACCCTAGGGTAATAGAAGGACCTAGGAGTCATAAATGGCTCGATGTGGTACCTCTGCAGAAGGCGGTATGACTCCTGTAGCTCTGGTAATAGGCGGAGAGTCTCATGCTGCATACAGATCTCCTCGTGAAATGGCCTATCTCTGATATCCGTGTTGCCTGGGAGGGGTGGCCCTGCTATCATAGGCCGCTTGAGGACCTCTGCTAGGTGTGAAGAGCCTGGGATAGTAGATGCTGGCGGTGATGGAGGGGCTCTGGAGGACTCGCCTGGTCCTGAAATCCGAGTCCTCTTAGGTGGAGGACTGCTCACAGGGGGTGGCACTGGTGCCCTGGAAGACCCAGATGATCGTCTAGTCCCGTACCCGTGCTGAGTAGAGGGAACTGGGGTCTGGGCAGGCTGAGATGGTGTAGAACGACCACCTCTCTGTGAGTGGGCCCCACGCTGACTAGCTGAAGAGGATGCCCCCCGTGTCCGTGCCATGGTATAAATACTGAAATAAGACTGAAAAGCACGAAAAATAGAGCATCCCAGGGGTAAAGTGTCAAAAATACAGTTGAAATGGTAACCAGTGCAAAATTTGCAAGGCATGAATAGTGGTTGCTAAATTTGGCAACGGGCACTATTCACGCAGCACTATTCATCTTCTTCTCCAATGCTTACTTTGAATTTGAGTTTTCATTTTTAACGGTTTAAAATTCAGAAAAAGGGTATGGTTTTAATGGAAACATGATTCTAAATGCAATGGAGTAAGTTTGGGAGCCTAAAACACATTGCAAGATAGAGATTTTTGCAAAAATGGTGGCCGGCCATGTGGGTCTTTGATTTGAAAAAATTGATTTGAAATGGTTTTAATGGATGAAAATGCATGTTTATGGTTCCTAAAACATAGAAATGACATAAACAAGCAATTTAAGGAGCCAAAAATGGAGAAAATGAAAAATTACTCACCTTGGAACAATGAAGCACGCGGCCTAGAGAGGAAATGCAAGGTGAATAGTGTTTTGTGCATGAAAAATGAAGTTGAGAAGGCTTTAAAAAGGGTTTTTGGCCATGAAATTTTTTTGAAAATTTTGTCTAAGTACGGGGATGAACTGAGGAGTGTTAAAACTAGAAAATTGAAGTTTGAAAATGAATTTAAAAAGAATCAAATCCTTGGTAAGCATGAAGAAAAAATTTCGCAAGGTGAAAATTCACCTTGCCAAATTTTCGCACTGGTTACTCCCCTTAAAAACCAATCCCGAGAGGTTGCATTTTGATATTTGCTTTGAAAACAATTTCGCAAGGTGAAAAATGACTTGCGAAAATTTTCGCACTGGTTACTCCTTGCGAAAGTGCAATCCCGAGAGGTTGCATTTTGCATCTTGCCAAAATGTGCATTTCGCAACTCACTTTTGAGTTGCGAAATGGGCTTTTAAGCTTGGACTTAGATATATTTCTCCCCTATTTCACCTTTCTCCACATTTGTGAGCTTGTGAGCTTTCGTACCTGCTATTGGACATCAAAGCTCCATTAAAAACATAAAAAAAAAATCAAAATCAAAACTAAGAAACCTAAACAAAATATGTGCAAAAGTATTAAAAATGCAAAGTAAACAAGAATGTAATACTAAAATTAAAACAAAAAGAGATGAGCACTTAGCTTTTCATGCTAAGCTCATCAACTTACCACACTTTCTCAAGGATGTGATGGGTCATGGAGGATGAGTACCTCCTTGTCACGGGAAAATGGCTCGATGTAGGGCTTGAGTCTTTGCCCATTTACCTTGAAGGTCTTTCACTTTTTGAGTTGAGTAACTCAATTACTCATGTGAGTGTACTTGGTGGATGACAAAAGGCCCTACCCACCTTGATTTGAGCTTTCCCGAAAATAGGTGAAGCTTAGAGTCATATAGCAAGACTCTTTGTCCTTTGAAAATTTTTTCTTGATCACCAACTGATCATGCCATCTCTTTAGCTTTCCTTAGCTATTTTTGGAGTTGAGATATGGCATCATTTCTCAATTCCTTAAGCTCATTCAAATCAAAACTCCTCTTTAGCCCAGCCTTAGTTAAATCCATGTTGAGTTTTTAATGGCCCACCATGCCTTGAACTCAATCTCAACGGGAAGATGGCAAGCTTTGCCATAAACAAGATGGTACGGTGACATCCCAAGGATATCTTATAAGCCGTCCTATACGCCATAGGGAATCAAGGAGCTTAACAGACCAATCTTTCCTATTGGTGTTCCCACCTTCATCAAGATGTTTCTAAATTTCCCGGTTGGCTAGCTCTACTTGGCCACTCGTTTGAGGATGATAAGGTGTAGCTACCCTTATGCTTAACTCCGTACTTGGCCAAAGAGCTTCAAAGGGCTTGTTGCAAAAGTGAGTGCCTCCATCACTGATGATTGGCTTTAGGCACTCCAAACCTCGAGAAGATGTTTTCTTTTAGGAACTTGAGAACCACTTTGTGATCATTGGTTCTACAGGGGTATAGCTTCAACCACTTTGAAACATAATCAACTCCTACCAAGATGTAGGAGTGGCCAAAAGACATAGGGAAAGGTCCCATGAAGTCTATGCCCCAAACATAAAAAAGATCCACTATCAAGATGGGGTTCAAAGGCATCATGTTTCTCCTTGAAAGCTTGCCTAGTCTTTGGCACTTATCACATCCTTTACTTACCTCATGGGCAACCTTAAAAAGTGAGGGCCACCAAAAGCCCGATTGAAGAACTCTCATTGCCGTCTTTTGAGAGGCAAAGTGGCCTCCACATGCATTCTTATGCAATGAGATAGGATCCCATGCTTCTCTTGTTCAGGCACACACTTCCTTATAATTTGGTCCGCCACAATACTTGAAGAGAAAAGGCTCCTCCCAATAATATGCATGGACCTTGGCAAAGAAATTCTTCTTGTCCTGAGAGCTCCATTCACTTGGTATTTCTCCGTGACCAAGTAATTGGCAATGTGTGCAAAACCATGGCACTTCCTCCACAAGCATCAAGGATTCCTCAGGGAAATCATCATTTATGGGAAGTCCATGGGTGTCATGAGCGATGTTGAGCCTTGACAAGTGGTCAGCTACCACATTCTCAACACCTTTCTTATCTCTGATCTGGAGGTTGAACTCTTGAAGCAAAAGTATCCACCTAATCAACCTAGCCTTGGCATCTTGCTTGGTTAGCAAATACTTCAAAGCTGAATGATCCGTGAATACCACAATGGAAGACCCTATCAAATAAGCTCTGAACTTATCCAAAGCATACACCACAGCAAGTAATTCCTTCTCAGTGGTGGTGTAATTCCTTTGAGCATCATTCAAAGACTTGCTTGCATAGTAGATCACATAAGGTTTACCATCTTCTCTTTGTCCCAAAACAGCCCCAATGGCATAATCACTTGAGTCACACATCACTTCAAATGGCAACTCCCAATTTGGTGCTCTCACAATGGGCGCTGATGTCAAGAATTGCTTAAGAAGCTCAAAACTCCTTTGACATTTATCATCCCACTCAAACTTGGCATCCTTCACCAATAATTCACAAAGAGGTTTGGCAATCTTGGAAAAATCCTTTATAAACCTCCTATAGAACCCGGCATGCCCAAGGAATTGCCTTATTCCTTTTACATTGGTGGGAGGTGGCAACTTCACAATTAGTTCCACCTTAGCTCTATCTACCTCTATACCCTTCTTTGAGATTACGTGCCCAAGAACAATACCTTGATTTACCATAAAATGGCACTTCTCCCAATTGAGTACGAGGTCTTTCTCTATGCATCTTTTCAAAACATCTTCAAGATGTGACAAACAATCCTCAAAAGAAGTCCCATACACAGTTATGTCATCCATGAAGACTTCCATGATTCGTTCAACCATGTCACTGAAATGCTAAGCATGCATCTTTGGAAGGTAGCAGGAGCATTGCATAATCCAAAAGGCATCCGCCTATAAGCATAGGTGCCGAATGGACAAGTGAAGGTAGTCTTCTCCTGGTCCTCCACATCAATCTCTATTTGAAAATACCCGGAATACCCATCCAAGAAGCAATAAAAAGGATGCCCAGATACTCTCTCAAGGACTTGATCCATGAAAGGTAAAGGGAAGTGATCCTTTCTCGTTACTGTGTTCAGCTTCCTGTAGTCAATGCACACCCTCCAACCAGTTGTGAGGCGTGTGGACACTTCATCCATTTTCCCCCTTGACTACGGTTATCCCGGACTTCTTTGGAACAACTTGGGTTGGACTCACCCAAGTGCTATCTGAAATGGGGTAAATGATGCCCGCTTGAAGAAGCTTCAACACTTCAGCCCTTACTACCTCTTGCATATGAGGATTCAATCTCCTCTGTGGCTGACGAGTTGGCTTAGCTCCTCCTCCATATAAATATGGTGCGTGCAAATCAATGGGCTTATCCCCTTCAAATCAGAAATTTGCCATCCGATGGCCTTCTTGTGCTTTCTAAGGATTCTTAGAAGATTGTCCTCTTGTG
The DNA here is from genome assembly GCF_004353265.1 of Vitis riparia. Classification (NCBI taxonomy): domain Eukaryota; kingdom Viridiplantae; phylum Streptophyta; class Magnoliopsida; order Vitales; family Vitaceae; genus Vitis; species Vitis riparia. The sequence goes on from NC_048440.1 coordinate 1,784,394, forward strand.
AAACGGTTAAAGAAGAAGAAATTACCACCGGGGCTTTATTGCCTTCCTCCAAGTAAGCATACTTCAACTCGGCAGGAAGGGTCTTCAATTCAAGCTTAAGGATTGCATCCTTAGCTTCTTTCATCTCTTCCTCATCCTTGAACAAAGGGAGGATCACTGGCTTTTGTCTCCAGTTTGACATAACGACATTCATTCCCATGGGTTCAGCTAACCCATCATCAAGATCTTCATGGCTTTCATCTGGATTCTCTTCAAACTGATCAAGCATACTCTGATTACAATGCTCCTCCACCAGGGTATCTATCATACACACTTCTTCTGGGCCCTCATCTTCTTCAGGATGGATGTGCTTTTGACATAGATGGAATATTGAGTTCCAATGTCATATTCCCAAAAGTGAGTTGCATGACCCCATTCCTACAATTGATGATTGCATTGGATGTTGCAAGGAATGGTCTTCCAAGGATGATTGGAACATAGTTGATCCCTTTGACAATGGGATCCGTATCAAGCACCACAAAATCTACTGGATAGTAGAATTTGTCAACTTGAACCAATACATCCTCTATTACCCCCCTGGGGATTTTCACTGATCGGTCAGCTAAGGATAGGGTGATCGATGTTGGCTTGAGTTCTCCCAACCCCAGCTCCTTGTATACAGAGTATGGAAGCAAGTTAACACTTGCCCCCAAATCAAGCAATGCCTTCTCCACTTGGGTTCCTCCAATATTGACTGAGATTGTAGGACACCCCGGATCTTTGTATTTGATTGGAGACTTGCATTGGATTATAGCACTCACTTGCTCGGTTAGGAAGGCTTGCTTTGTAACATTGAGTCCTCTTTTCACAGTGCACAAGTCCTTCAAAAACTTTGCATATGTGGGTACTTGCTTGATCATATCAAGTAAAGGAATATTCACCTTCACTTGTCTTAGCACATCAAGAATCTCAGAAGCATTCTTGATCGGTTTCTTCCCACGCAAGGCTTGAGGAAATGGAGGAGGCATGTGCTTCTTCATCATGCCTTCCTTTAAAAGAATTTGAGGTTCCTCATCCATGCTAGGAATGATGCTTTCTTTCATCTGAACTTCCTTTCCCTTTTGTTCTTTTCTATCAGCCTTGTCTTCTTTGGCTTTCCTCTGATCATGCTCCGGCTGATGCACTTCCTTACCACTTCTCAAAGTGATAATAGCTTGCACGTCCCTCACCTTTGAAGAATCCTCATCTTGGATTCCACTTCATGTATCCCCTTAGGATTTTGGTGAGGCTGAGAGGGAAACTTCCCTTTCTCATTGACAGTGTTTAAATTTGTGAGCCTTGAGATGGAATATTGGATGTTGTCAATTTTCTGAGACAACTCATTATGCATCCCATCTATCTTCTTGTTCAATGTACTCTCTACGTTGTCAATCTTCTGATTTAGTTGAGAGTTGATGGATTTTTGCTCACTCACAAAGTCACCCATAACCTTGCTAAGGCTTACGAGTGCTTGCTCAACTGAGGATTGACCTTGACTCTGTTGGCTTGATTGGGCTGGTGACTGATATGGGTTTGGCCTTGGCTTCCATGCAAAGTTTGGGTGGTTCCTCCAGCTAGAGTTGTACGTGTTGCCATAGGGAGCATTTGAATTTGGCTTCCATTGGCCAATCAAGTTAGCTTGTTCCCCGAACATTTCTCTTGCTGCTGGAATAGTGGGACATTCTTCCACCATATGTTCAAATGACTGACAGATGGAGCAAGGATTGGCTTGTTGTTGAGGTTCTGAAATAGCTTGGACTTCGTGAACTTTTCTCAACTCCATTTCCTCTATTTTTCTAGCCATGGCAGCCACCTTGGCTTTCATCTCCATGTCTTCACTCAGATTGTACATTCCCCCTCTTGACGTTTGCTGAACTGGCCTCTTCCCCATTTCTCTGCTATTGGGCTCATCCCATCCACGGGAAACCTCTGAGACATAACTTAGGAAATCCATAGCCTCCTCAGGGTTCTTGCTCATGAAATCACCCCCACACATTGTCTCCAATATCTGCTTCATTGAAGATGACATGCCATCATAAAAATAGCTCACCAAAAGCCATGTATCAAAGCCGTGGTGAGGACATGCATTGATGGCCTCCATATACCTCTCCCAGCATTCATAAAATTTTTCATTCTCACGTGCTGAGAAGTTGGAGATTTGTCTCTTCAATCCATTCGTTCTGTGAGTAGGGAAAAACTTCTTCAAAAAATCAGCTTGAAGTTCTGTCCATGTTCTTATGCTTCTCGGCCTCAAAGAATTGAGCCATATCTTGGCTTTGTCCTTTAATGTGAATGGAAAGAGCTTCAACCTCATAAGCTCAATAGTTGTTCCCCCTTCTTGAAAAGTATTGCACACATCTTCGAATTCCTTTATGTGCGCATATGGATTTTCACTTTCCATCCCATGGAAAGTAGGAAGCAGAGGCACGATGTGTGGCCTGATAATCAATTGCTCTGTAGGAGGAATGATGCAAGATGGTGCACTCATCCTCGGAGGGTGCATCCTGTCCCTCATGGACCTATACAAGTTCGGATCATTCCCCTGCCCGTGTTGTGAATGTTGATCCTCTGGCTGATTCTCCATGACTTCCAAAATAATCTCTAATTCAGTAGCTCGTGGAGTCTCTATCCGCACTAACCTTCCCTCTTGGTCTCTAATCCAATAGGGCATGCACGGATTCAGCTGGAACAAAACAAAAACAAAACAAAGAAAAAGAAGAAAAAAAAACAGAGCATGCGGAAGGAAAAACAGAGTATGAAAAATAAACTAAAAATGAAAGTTAAAAGCTAAAAGAAACTTATCTAAACTAAGTTAAAAATGCTCTAAAACTAAAATAAAAAGCTAGTAAATGAAAAATGAGATAGAATTCACCTTACTCATGAGAAGTCTCACAAGTTACCTCCGGCTGATGTATTCACAGTGAAGTAGCACCATCCCCGGCAACGGCGCCATTTGATAACCCGACTCTTGGTAGCTTGGCATGTAAGGGTATCAACAAAATTTATACCTAAGGTCCTTACACTAAAGTAGCAAAGCTACTATAGCATAGTGGCTCTAGGATCGAACACTGGGAAGGGTTTTTACTTTAACTGGTGAAGTTCGGAGGATGGAGTGAACTTTTCTTAATAAAAATTAGGTTAAGATGAAAACATAAAAAGATGAAGGTGTTGTAAACTAAACTAACATGAAAATAGGTTAAAAGATGGAAAAAGAAGTTTCTCAAAGCTTTGGATAGCCATGCTTAACTCACTGTGTAAAAATGGAGATTTTGGGACTTTTCACCTCGAGTTGGGGAAGCAACTAAGGTGATGCTTACTTCCCGAACCGGTATGAGTTTAACAACTGAGTTTTAGTCCTTGAAAACTTACAAAAAGGGTAGCTGAACCTCATAAATGCTCTTTTATTGATATAGGTCATCTCCTCGACTTGCAATACAATGGCTCGTAGGAGATAACTAATGAACGTCAGTGGATCTAACAATAAGAATCCACTGAGACCAAAAGGTTATCAAGTATTGGCCATTCAAAGCAAGTCAGAGGGATTAAAAGCTTTACTTTGAATGAAAACATTTATGATGCTCAGCTACTACATTTATGGCTTGGAAATCTCCATCCTGACACGGGAGCTTCACATGGCATCCATTACTTCAAGAAACTAAAAGGTTTTAGCCTCTCATCCTTGGGGATTTCATCCTCCAAGGATGTTTGGCTACTAAGAAAATGAGAAAGAAAAGAGAAAAGAAGCGTATGAACAAAAGTGCTCTTATAACTTATAAGGTTACAGGTTACAAGATTTTTTTCTGAGGCTCTTCACCTCTATTTAAAGACAATAACAAGCTAAATTACAAGAGCTATTACAAAAGCAACCTTTTCATTGGTTGATTACAAGGGTAAAATAGGTATTTACAAAGCTAAAAATCAAGCAAAATATCTTGGAGAACCGGCAGTGGAATATCATCAACAGCGTCCAAATTTTCGCAAGGGGAAAGATGAAGGGTCCAAATTTCGCAAGGTGAAAAGCCACCTTGCGAAAATTGGGCATTTCGCAAGGTGCCTAAATCTTGCTTGCGAAATTTCGCAAGGTGGTTTCTTCATGGTGCGAAATGGCAAAATTTCGCACCATGAGGAAAATCCCCTTGCGAAATTTCGAAAGGAGAAATTCACCTTGCGAAATTTTCGCAAGGTTTGATGCAGTTGTCTTCTGAAGGCCATATCTTCCTCATTTCAGCTCCAAATCGTACACGGTTTGAAGTGTTGGATTCTTGACTTCCTGAGCTTTGAAATGGTATATAGCATGTAGAAAATGGACTTCGGGAAGTGCTCCAAAAGTGCAAAAAAAGACTGCAGCTACTGTCCTCTGTTTTCCTCTTCTCCATTGTTCTTTCCTTGCATACTTTGAACGACTTTGGAAAAGGGCTATGGAGCTCCAAAGCTTGGTTCTTCATGAATTTGAGATTCCAAAATCCTTGCTTTAACTTGTCCAAGTAGCTCCTCCATCATTTGGCATGCTTGAATTGATTCATAAGCTGATAAAAACATGTAAACTTGCCACAAAATGGTTAAAACCAATTACTAAGGACCTTAATGAATATTTGGGTTAAATGAATATGATTACTACACAAAGGTGCTTAAAACCATTATAATTAGGTCTACAAAATAACACTTTTTGGTAGTAATCAACACTATAGATTCAAAAACTCATGTCAAAAGGTCTGCAAAAGTGGCCTAAGAGTCAATGCCAAAGCTAAGTAACAGATAAACCACCAAGGATCACAATAAATGGCTAAGTTGAAAGGGATCCTATGCACGTGCTATGAAAAAACCTAAGGTGAGGGGTAACAAGTACGATGAATGACTTATGTTATTAAGACAAAATTGAGAGTCAATAAATATGTCTCTCTTTAGTAAAGATCACAAGTGTAAGGAATGCGAGTGTTGAAAGCGTGAGTAATGAGTAGAATGAAGTGAATTATATCAAAGAACAAAAATATCATAAATTTGTCCTAGCACAAGATGCAATAAGCTCAAAGGTTTGTCACATAACGAAGAAAAAGACAATCCGGATAATAAGACTCTATGAGAATGTGAATGCAACAAATAACTCTAGGTTGTGAATACATTAAACAACTTAGGGTTGTATGAACAACTTAGGGCTGTATGAATCGCTCAAGGCTATATAAACAACTCAGGGTTGTGAGCTCACGTCACTCAAAGATGACTAAAATGATGAAAATCTCAAGGTTATGATGTAATGAACAACATAGGGCTATGCCACAATGAACGAATTAGGGTTATGATGCAATGAAAACTTAAGGCTATATTGCAATGAATAGTTCATCAAGGTTGTATGAATAACTTAGGGCTAATGAACCACTCAAGGCGATGAGGTTC